>NW_028138872.1:0-163316 GCF_964270905.1 Leucopleurus acutus | reverse complement strand
GGGAGTTGGGCGTGCAGGGGGTCTCCAATGAGGCCATACTCCACCACGGAGTGCCTTAACCCGGCGACGCTCCTGGGGACACACAGGGTAGGAGCCCGCTCGCCAGTTTCGCATGATGACCTCTCTCCGTGCCGGAACGGCGGCCTCTGGCTTCTGAGGAACCTGAGCGTAAGCAGGCCCCTGGAGACAGCTCTTCACAGTCATAGCTAGGGCAGTGTACTCCTCTCTGGGTTGCCCGGGTTGAGTGGCCCAGTCGTCAGAGAGACTGGCGAAAGCAGCGCTGGGCGGACTCCCTTTGCCAGTCAGTCGAACGGCCTCCTTGACTGAAAGAGAACTGCAGTGCCAAAAGGCACCGCGCTGACGACTGGCTCCAGGAAGAGACTCGGGACAGCACTCTCACAGAAGCGAAAGCTAGGCTGTGGGCCCAGCCTGAGGAGCCGTACGTACGTTTGCCACACTTCTCTACACAGCTAGGCGTGAGCCAGAGAGCCTTGGTCACTGAGGCCTACCTCAGGTACTGCCATACTTACCCAGTAGATCCCACGCAGAGGTCCCTGTGCCCAGAAGGGCCTCCACGGAAGGGCCCTGTTCCTCCCGTTGTGTTTCCTTGAGGTAATCAGAAACCACTGAGGATACCTGTAGGAGCTCAGGTATGAAGCTGGGCGACCCTGGCCAAACCTGATTCCCCTCCGTGGTGGACGAGACAGTGGCGGGTCCTAAGCTGCCTGAAGCACACTCCTCGCGCGCACCTTCTCTTTGCTGCCGGAAGGCCTCACATAAGAAGTCTGAGTGTACTCGTGACAGAAGAAGTCTGAGTCGACTCGTGTGAGGCCTGCCGCTCTCAGTTCCTTGCTGGGGGCTTCAGCAGGAGCGCTCTGGAGCTCGCCGGCAGAAGAACTGTGAGTCCCCCCGCCCCACCCCGGCCTCAAGCAAGAGTCCAGATTTCCCCCGACAGTAACACCTCGGAGTGCCAGAGGGAGCGGAGGGGCTCGCGTTAACGGAATGCTTCAACCGTGGAAGGTATTTCACGAGACACTGTGCACTCACGTTCGTTGTAACAACTGTCAAAGGGCACTCACTGTATGCCTTCCGACTCCTCGGCTGTGTTTGAGCCCCAGGAAGTAAATGCGTTCGTTTGACTAAGCTCCGTGAATGTGCAACGGTGATGGCGAAGCGCTGCCCTGTTCGCTCGAAAGCTCTCGTTCGCGCGGCCTTCACACGGCCTCAAGGTACGCAGTTCTAAACAGCCTTACATTCCATGCTGGTGTGCCAAGCCCCCCACCCACCCGCAGGGAGGAATTTGGGCTCTTCTGAGAAACACCAGTGTGCGCCACAAGTGAAACCAGGGCGTCTCCCCCAGGACGTCGCCGAACGGCAGTCGGATGCCAGAGGTGTGCTTCCAGCCGGAAAAAGAGGGGAAAAGGACAGCTTTCCCAGGGACAATTCTGGACCCTTGGGACCATGCAGAATCACCAAGGCCTAAACTTTGCACGGCCTGGGGAACGCTCTTCCGCCTGTCCAGCAATCCCCACGTCAAAACCTTTCTCAGCAGAGGCAGGCACTCTCTCCCTTGTACTGGATAGCTCGGCAGAGCCTTCCGAGAAACATGCTGCGTCATTCAGCTTGAACGTGGGACGCGGAGGGGAGAGGACGCTTTCTCCCCGTTTGGAGGCGCCTTGCGCTTGGCTTCAAAGCTGCCTTGAACAGCACTAGCGGCCCGACGTCTCTGCACGGCAGGACTGTCGTTGTGGGCCGAGGCTGCGTGTTCTCCCAAAGCGAAAACCGTGCTGGCAATACCTTTCTAGAAACCCCTCCCACGGCACCACATGTTCGGCTCCGGCCAAACGAAAGGTGACCTCAGGCCTCAAGGTGAAGTTCCAGTGTTTCACGTCGGGGGAGTTGGGTGTGCAGTGGTTTCCATGAGGCCATACTCCACCACGGAGTGCCTTAACTCTGCGACGCTCCTGGGGGCACACAGGATAGGAGCTCGTTCGCCAATTTCGCAGGATGACTTCTCTCCGTGCCGGAAGGGCGGCTCCTGGCTTCTGAGGAACCTTAGCCTAAACAGGCCCCTGGAGAAAGCTCTTCACATTCATAGCAAGGGCCACGTACTGCTCTCTGGCTTGCCTGGGTTGAGTGCCCCAGTCGTCAAAGAGCCTCGCGAAGGCAGTGCTGCGCAGACTCCCTCTGCCAGTCGCACGGCCTCCTTGACTGAAAGAGAACTGCAGTGCCAGAAGGCACCGTGCGGACGACTGGCTCCAGGAGGAGACTCGGGACAGCACTCTCACAGAAGCGAAAGCTAGGCTGTGGGCCCAGCCTGAGGACCAGCACGTTTTCCACACTTAACACAGCTAAGGCATGAGCCAGACGACAGCCTTGGTCACTGAGGCCTATCTAAGGTACTGCCATACTTACCCACTAGATCCCATGCAGAGGTCCCTGTGCCCAAAAGGGCCTCCATGGAAGGGTCTTGTTCCTCCCGTGTGTTTCCTTGAGGTAATCAGAAACCACTGAGGATAACTACGTGAGCTCAGCTTTGAAACTGGGCGACCCTGGGCAAACCTTATTCCCCTCCGTGGTAGACGAGACAGTGGCGAGTGCTAAGCTGCCTGAAGCACACTCCTCGCGCCCACCTTCTCTTTGCTGCCGGAAGGCCTCACATAAGAGGCCTGAGTGTACTCGTGACGGAAGCCGTCTGAGTGTACTCGTGTGAGGCCTGCTGCTCTCAGTTCCTTGCTGGGACCTTCAGCAAGAGCACTCTGGAGCTCGCCGACAAAAGAATTGTGAGCCCCCCCGCCCCACCCCGGCCTCAAGCAAAAGTCCAGATTTCCCCCGTCAGTAACACCTCGGAGTGCCAGAGGAGCGAAGAAGCACGCGTTAACGGAATGCTTCAACAGTGCTAGGGATTTATTTCACGAGACACTGTGCACTCACGTTCGTTGTAACAACTGTCAAAGGGCACTGTATGCCTTCCAACTCCTCTGTTGCGTTTGAGCCCCAGGAAGTAAATGCGTTCGTTTGATTAAGCTCCGTGAACGTGCAACGATGATGGCGAAGCGCTGCCCTGTTCCCTCGAAAGCTCTCGTTTGTACGGCCTTCCAACGGCCTCAGGGTACGCAGTTCTAAACAGCCTTACATTCCACGCTGGTGTGCCCCCAATTAGGAATTTGGGCTCTTCTGTGAGACACCAATGTGCGTCCCGAATGAAACCGGGGGGCTCCCCCAGGACGTCTGCGTACGGCAGTCGGTTGCCAGCTGTTTACTTCCAGCCGGAGAAAGAAAAAGAGGACAGCTTTCCCAGGCACAATTCTGGACCCTTGGGACCCTCCAGAGTCACCAAAGCCTAAACTTCGCACGGCCTGGGGAACGCTCTTCCGCCTGTCCAGCAATCCCCACGTCAAAACCTTTCTCAGCAGAGGCAGGCACTCTCTCCCTTGTACTGGATAGCTCGGCAGAGCCTTCCGAGAAACATGCTGCGTCATTCAGCTTGAACGTGGGACGCGGAGGGGAGAGGACGCTTTCTCCCCGTTTGGAGGCGCCTTGCGCTTGGCTTCAAAGCTGCCTTGAACAGCACTAGCGGCCCGACGTCTCTGCACGGCAGGACTGTCGTTGTGGGCCGAGGCTGCGTGTTCTCCCAAAGCGAAAACCGTGCTGGCAATCCCTTTCTAGGAACTCCTCCCACGGCACCCCAGGTCCGGCTCCGGCCGAACGAAAGGTGACCTCAGGCCTCAAGGTGAAGTTCCAGTGTTTCACGTCAGGGGAGTTGGGCGTGCAGGGGGTCTCCAATGAGGCCATACTCCACCACGGAGTGCCTTAACCCGGCGACGCTCCTGGGGACACACAGGGTAGGAGCCCGCTCGCCAGTTTCGCATGATGACCTCTCTCCGTGCCGGAACGGCGGCCTCTGGCTTCTGAGGAACCTGAGCGTAAGCAGGCCCCTGGAGACAGCTCTTCACAGTCATAGCTAGGGCAGTGTACTCCTCTCTGGGTTGCCCGGGTTGAGTGGCCCAGTCGTCAGAGAGACTGGCGAAAGCAGCGCTGGGCGGACTCCCTTTGCCAGTCAGTCGAACGGCCTCCTTGACTGAAAGAGAAGTGCAGTGCCAAAAGGCACCGCGCTGACGACTGGCTCCAGGAAGAGACTCGGGACAGCACTCTCACAGAAGCGAAAGCTAGGCTGTGGGCCCAGCCTGAGGAGCCGTACGTACGTTTGCCACACTTCTCTACACAGCTAGGCGTGAGCCAGAGAGCCTTGGTCACTGAGGCCTACCTCAGGTACTGCCATACTTACCCAGTAGATCCCACGCAGAGGTCCCTGTGCCCAGAAGGGCCTCCACGGAAGGGCCCTGTTCCTCCCGTTGTGTTTCCTTGAGGTAATCAGAAACCACTGAGGATACCTGTAGGAGCTCAGGTATGAAGCTGGGCGACCCTGGCCAAACCTGATTCCCCTCCGTGGTGGACGAGACAGTGGCGGGTCCTAAGCTGCCTGAAGCACACTCCTCGCGCGCACCTTCTCTTTGCTGCCGGAAGGCCTCACATAAGAAGTCTGAGTGTACTCGTGACAGAAGAAGTCTGAGTCGACTCGTGTGAGGCCTGCCGCTCTCAGTTCCTTGCTGGGGGCTTCAGCAGGAGCGCTCTGGAGCTCGCCGGCAGAAGAACTGTGAGTCCCCCCGCCCCACCCCGGCCTCAAGCAAGAGTCCAGATTTCCCCCGACAGTAACACCTCGGAGTGCCAGAGGGAGCGGAGGGGCTCGCGTTAACGGAATGCTTCAACCGTGGAAGGTATTTCACGAGACACTGTGCACTCACGTTCGTTGTAACAACTGTCAAAGGGCACTCACTGTATGCCTTCCGACTCCTCGGCTGTGTTTGAGCCCCAGGAAGTAAATGCGTTCGTTTGACTAAGCTCCGTGAATGTGCAACGGTGATGGCGAAGCGCTGCCCTGTTCGCTCGAAAGCTCTCGTTCGCGCGGCCTTCACACGGCCTCAAGGTACGCAGTTCTAAACAGCCTTACATTCCATGCTGGTGTGCCAAGCCCCCCACCCACCCGCAGGGAGGAATTTGGGCTCTTCTGAGAAACACCAGTGTGCGCCACAAGTGAAACCAGGGCGTCTCCCCCAGGACGTCGCCGAACGGCAGTCGGATGCCAGAGGTGTGCTTCCAGCCGGAAAAAGAGGGGAAAAGGACAGCTTTCCCAGGGACAATTCTGGACCCTTGGGACCATGCAGAATCACCAAGGCCTAAACTTTGCACGGCCTGGGGAACGCTCTTCCGCCTGTCCAGCAATCCCCACGTCAAAACCTTTCTCAGCAGAGGCAGGCACTCTCTCCCTTGTACTGGATAGCTCGGCAGAGCCTTCCGAGAAACATGCTGCGTCATTCAGCTTGAACGTGGGACGCGGAGGGGAGAGGACGCTTTCTCCCCGTTTGGAGGCGCCTTGCGCTTGGCTTCAAAGCTGCCTTGAACAGCACTAGCGGCCCGACGTCTCTGCACGGCAGGACTGTCGTTGTGGGCCGAGGCTGCGTGTTCTCCCAAAGCGAAAACCGTGCTGGCAATACCTTTCTAGAAACCCCTCCCACGGCACCACATGTTCGGCTCCGGCCAAACGAAAGGTGACCTCAGGCCTCAAGGTGAAGTTCCAGTGTTTCACGTCGGGGGAGTTGGGTGTGCAGTGGTTTCCATGAGGCCATACTCCACCACGGAGTGCCTTAACTCTGCGACGCTCCTGGGGGCACACAGGATAGGAGCTCGTTCGCCAATTTCGCAGGATGACTTCTCTCCGTGCCGGAAGGGCGGCTCCTGGCTTCTGAGGAACCTTAGCCTAAACAGGCCCCTGGAGAAAGCTCTTCACATTCATAGCAAGGGCCACGTACTGCTCTCTGGCTTGCCTGGGTTGAGTGCCCCAGTCGTCAAAGAGCCTCGCGAAGGCAGTGCTGCGCAGACTCCCTTTGCCAGTCGCACGGCCTCCTTGACTGAAAGAGAACTGCAGTGCCGGAAGGCACCGTGCTGACGACTGGCTCCAGGAGGAGACTCGGGACAGCACTCTCACAGAAGCGAAAGCTAGGCTGTGGGCCCAGCCTGAGGACCAGCACGTTTTCCACACTTAACACAGCTAAGGCATGAGCCAGACGACAGCCTTGGTCACTGAGGCCTATCTAAGGTACTGCCATACTTACCCACTAGATCCCACGCAGAGGTCCCTGTGCCCAAAAGGACCTCCATGGAAGGGCCCTGTTCCTCCCGTGTGTTTCCTTGAGGTAATCAGAAACCACTGAGGATAACTACGTGAGCTCAGCTTTGAAACTGGGCGACCCTGGCCAAACCTGATTCCCCTCCGTGGTGGACGAGACAGTGGCGGGTGCTAAGCTGCCTGAAGCACACTCCTCGCGCGCACCTTCTCTTTGCTGCCGGAAGGCCTCACATAAGAAGTCTGAGTTGACTCGTGACAGAAGAAGTCTGAGTTGACTCGTGTGAGGCCTGCCGCTCTCAGTTCCTTGCTGGGGGCTTCAGCAGGAGCGCTCTGGAGCTCGCCGGCAGAAGAACTGTGAGTCCCCCCGCCCCACCCCGGCCTCAAGCAAAAGTCCAGATTTCCCCCGACAGTAACACCTCGGAGTGCCAGAGGGAGCGGAGGGGCTCGCGTTAACGGAATGCTTCAACCGTGGAAGGTATTTCACGAGACACTGTGCACTCACGTTCGTTGTAACGACTGTCAAAGGGCACTCACGGTATGCCTTCCAACTCCTCGGCTGTGTTTGAGCCCCAGGAAGTAAATGCGTTCGTTTGACTAAGCTCCGTGAATGTGCAACGGTGATGGCGAAGCGCTGCCCTGTTCGCTCGAAAGCTCTCGTTCGCGCGGCCTTCACACGGCCTCAAGGTACGCAGTTCTAAACAGCCTTACATTCCATGCTGGTGTGCCAAGCCCCCCACCCACCCGCAGGGAGGAATTTGGGCTCTTCTGAGAAACACCAGTGTGCGCCACAAGTGAAACCAGGGCGTCTCCCCCAGGACGTCGCCGAACGGCAGTCGGATGCCAGAGGTGTACTTCCAGCCGGAAAAAGAGGGGAAAAGGACAGCTTTCCCAGGGACAATTCTGGACCCTTGGGACCATGCAGAATCACCAAGGCCTAAACTTTGCACGGCCTGGGGAACGCTCTTCCGCCTGTCCAGCAATCCCCACGTCAAAACCTTTCTCAGCAGAGGCAGGCACTCTCTCCCTTGTACTAGATAGCTCGGCAGAGCCTTCCGAGAAACATGCTGCGTCATTCAGCTTGAACGTGGGACGCGGAGGGGAGAGGACGCTTTCTCCCCGTTTGGAGGCGCCTTGCGCTTGGCTTCAAAGCTGCCTTGAACAGCACTAGCGGCCCGACGTCTCTGCACGGCAGGACTGTCGTTGTGGGCCGAGGCTGCGTGTTCTCCCAAAGCGAAAACCGTGCTGGCAATACCTTTCTAGAAACCCCTCCCACGGCACCACATGTTCGGCTCCGGCCAAACGAAAGGTGACCTCAGGCCTCAAGGTAAGTTCCAGTGTTTCACGTCGGGGGAGTTGGGTGTGCAGTGGTTTCCATGAGGCCATACTCCACCACGGAGTGCCTTAACTCTGCGACGCTCCTGGGGGCACACAGGATAGGAGCTCGTTCGCCAATTTCGCAGGATGACTTCTCTCCGTGCCGGAAGGGCGGCTCCTGGCTTCTGAGGAACCTTAGCCTAAACAGGCCCCTGGAGAAAGCTCTTCACATTCATAGCAAGGGCAACGTACTGCTCTCTGGCTTGCCTGGGTTGAGTGCCCCAGTCGTCAAAGAGCCTCGCGAAGGCAGTGCTGCGCAGACTCCCTTTGCCAGTCGCACGGCCTCCTTGACTGAAAGAGAACTGCAGTGCCAGAAGGCACCGTGCTGACGACTGGCTCCAGGAGGAGACTCGGGACAGCACTCTCACAGAAGCGAAAGCTAGGCTGTGGGCCCAGCCTGAGGACCAGCACGTTTTCCACACTTAACACAGCTAAGGCATGAGCCAGACGACAGCCTTGGTCACTGAGGCCTATCTAAGGTACTGCCATACTTACCCACTAGATCCCACGCAGAGGTCCCTGTGCCCAAAAGGACCTCCATGGAAGGGCCCTGTTCCTCCCGTGTGTTTCCTTGAGGTAATCAGAAACCACTGAGGATAACTACGTGAGCTCAGCTTTGAAACTGGGCGACCCTGGCCAAACCTGATTCCCCTCCGTGGTGGACGAGACAGTGGCGGGTGCTAAGCTGCCTGAAGCACACTCCTCGCGCGCACCTTCTCTTTGCTGCCGGAAGGCCTCACATAAGAAGTCTGAGTTGACTCGTGACAGAAGAAGTCTGAGTTGACTCGTGTGAGGCCTGCCGCTCTCAGTTCCTTGCTGGGGGCTTCAGCAGGAGCGCTCTGGAGCTCGCCGGCAGAAGAACTGTGAGTCCCCCCGCCCCACCCCGGCCTCAAGCAAAAGTCCAGATTTCCCCCGACAGTAACACCTCGGAGTGCCAGAGGGAGCGGAGGGGCTCGCGTTAACGGAATGCTTCAACCGTGGAAGGTATTTCACGAGACACTGTGCACTCACGTTCGTTGTAACGACTGTCAAAGGGCACTCACGGTATGCCTTCCAACTCCTCGGCTGTGTTTGAGCCCCAGGAAGTAAATGCGTTCGTTTGACTAAGCTCCGTGAATGTGCAACGGTGATGGCGAAGCGCTGCCCTGTTCGCTCGAAAGCTCTCGTTCGCGCGGCCTTCACACGGCCTCAAGGTACGCAGTTCTAAACAGCCTTACATTCCATGCTGGTGTGCCAAGCCCCCCACCCACCCGCAGGGAGGAATTTGGGCTCTTCTGAGAAACACCAGTGTGCGCCACAAGTGAAACCAGGGCGTCTCCCCCAGGACGTCGCCGAACGGCAGTCGGATGCCAGAGGTGTACTTCCAGCCGGAAAAAGAGGGGAAAAGGACAGCTTTCCCAGGGACAATTCTGGACCCTTGGGACCATCCAGAATCACCAAGGCCTAAACTTTGCACGGCCTGGGGAACGCTCTTCCGCCTGTCCAGCAATCCCCACGTCAAAACCTTTCTCAGCAGAGGCAGGCACTCTCTCCCTTGTACTAGATAGCTCGGCAGAGCCTTCCGAGAAACATGCTGCGTCATTCAGCTTGAACGTGGGACGCGGAGGGGAGAGGACGCTTTCTCCCCGTTTGGAGGCGCCTTGCGCTTGGCTTCAAAGCTGCCTTGAACAGCACTAGCGGCCCGACGTCTCTGCACGGCAGGACTGTCGTTGTGGGCCGAGGCTGCGTGTTCTCCCAAAGCGAAAACCGTGCTGGCAATACCTTTCTAGAAACCCCTCCCACGGCACCACATGTTCGGCTCCGGCCAAACGAAAGGTGACCTCAGGCCTCAAGGTAAGTTCCAGTGTTTCACGTCGGGGGAGTTGGGTGTGCAGTGGTTTCCATGAGGCCATACTCCACCACGGAGTGCCTTAACTCTGCGACGCTCCTGGGGGCACACAGGATAGGAGCTCGTTCGCCAATTTCGCAGGATGACTTCTCTCCGTGCCGGAAGGGCGGCTCCTGGCTTCTGAGGAACCTTAGCCTAAACAGGCCCCTGGAGAAAGCTCTTCACATTCATAGCAAGGGCAACGTACTGCTCTCTGGCTTGCCTGGGTTGAGTGCCCCAGTCGTCAAAGAGCCTCGCGAAGGCAGTGCTGCGCAGACTCCCTTTGCCAGTCGCACGGCCTCCTTGACTGAAAGAGAACTGCAGTGCCAGAAGGCACCGTGCTGACGACTGGCTCCAGGAGGAGACTCGGGACAGCACTCTCACAGAAGCGAAAGCTAGGCTGTGGGCCCAGCCTGAGGACCAGCACGTTTTCCACACTTAACACAGCTAAGGCATGAGCCAGACGACAACCTTGGTCACTGAGGCCTATCTAAGGTACTGCCATACTTACCCACTAGATCCCACGCAGAGGTCCCTGTGCCCAAAAGGGCCTCCATGGAAGGGCCCTGTTCCTCCCGTGTGTTTCCTTGAGGTAATCAGAAACCACTGAGGATAACTACGTGAGCTCAGCTTTGAAACTGGGCGACCCTGGCCAAACCTGATTCCCCTCCGTGGTGGACGAGACAGTGGCGGGTGCTAAGCTGCCTGAAGCACACTCCTCGCGCGCACCTTCTCTTTGCTGCCGGAAGGCCTCACATAAGAAGTCTGAGTTGACTCGTGACAGAAGAAGTCTGAGTTGACTCGTGTGAGGCCTGCCGCTCTCAGTTCCTTGCTGGGGGCTTCAGCAGGAGCGCTCTGGAGCTCGCCGGCAGAAGAACTGTGAGTCCCCCCGCCCCACCCCGGCCTCAAGCAAAAGTCCAGATTTCCCCCGACAGTAACACCTCGGAGTGCCAGAGGGAGCGGAGGGGCTCGCGTTAACGGAATGCTTCAACCGTGGAAGGTATTTCACGAGACACTGTGCACTCACGTTCATTGTAACGACTGTCAAAGGGCACTCACGGTATGCCTTCCAACTCCTCGGCTGTGTTTGAGCCCCAGGAAGTAAATGCGTTCGTTTGACTAAGCTCCGTGAATGTGCAACGGTGATGGCGAAGCGCTGCCCTGTTCGCTCGAAAGCTCTCGTTCGCGCGGCCTTCACACGGCCTCAAGGTACGCAGTTCTAAACAGCCTTACATTCCATGCTGGTGTGCCAAGCCCCCCACCCACCCGCAGGGAGGAATTTGGGCTCTTCTGAGAAACACCAGTGTGCGCCACAAGTGAAACCAGGGCGTCTCCCCCAGGACGTCGCCGAACGGCAGTCGGATGCCAGAGGTGTACTTCCAGCCGGAAAAAGAGGGGAAAAGGACAGCTTTCCCAGGGACAATTCTGGACCCTTGGGACCATCCAGAATCACCAAGGCCTAAACTTTGCACGGCCTGGGGAACGCTCTTCCGCCTGTCCAGCAATCCCCACGTCAAAACCTTTCTCAGCAGAGGCAGGCACTCTCTCCCTTGTACTAGATAGCTCGGCAGAGCCTTCCGAGAAACATGCTGCGTCATTCAGCTTGAACGTGGGACGCGGAGGGGAGAGGACGCTTTCTCCCCGTTTGGAGGCGCCTTGCGCTTGGCTTCAAAGCTGCCTTGAACAGCACTAGCGGCCCGACGTCTCTGCACGGCAGGACTGTCGTTGTGGGCCGAGGCTGCGTGTTCTCCCAAAGCGAAAACCGTGCTGGCAATACCTTTCTAGAAACCCCTCCCACGGCACCACATGTTCGGCTCCGGCCAAACGAAAGGTGACCTCAGGCCTCAAGGTAAGTTCCAGTGTTTCACGTCGGGGGAGTTGGGTGTGCAGTGGTTTCCATGAGGCCATACTCCACCACGGAGTGCCTTAACTCTGCGACGCTCCTGGGGGCACACAGGATAGGAGCTCGTTCGCCAATTTCGCAGGATGACTTCTCTCCGTGCCGGAAGGGCGGCTCCTGGCTTCTGAGGAACCTTAGCCTAAACAGGCCCCTGGAGAAAGCTCTTCACATTCATAGCAAGGGCAACGTACTGCTCTCTGGCTTGCCTGGGTTGAGTGCCCCAGTCGTCAAAGAGCCTCGCGAAGGCAGTGCTGCGCAGACTCCCTTTGCCAGTCGCACGGCCTCCTTGACTGAAAGAGAACTGCAGTGCCAGAAGGCACCGTGCTGACGACTGGCTCCAGGAGGAGACTCGGGACAGCACTCTCACAGAAGCGAAAGCTAGGCTGTGGGCCCAGCCTGAGGACCAGCACGTTTTCCACACTTAACACAGCTAAGGCATGAGCCAGACGACAGCCTTGGTCACTGAGGCCTATCTAAGGTACTGCCATACTTACCCACTAGATCCCACGCAGAGGTCCCTGTGCCCAAAAGGGCCTCCATGGAAGGGCCCTGTTCCTCCCGTGTGTTTCCTTGAGGTAATCAGAAACCACTGAGGATAACTACATGAGCTCAGCTTTGAAACTGGGCGACCCTGGCCAAACCTGATTCCCCTCCGTGGTGGACGAGACAGTGGCGGGTGCTAAGCCGCCTGAAGCACACTCTTCGCGCGCACCTTCTCTTTGCTGCCGGAAGGCCTCACATAAGAAGTCTGAGTTGACTCTTGACAGAAGAAGTCTGAGTTGACTCGTGTGAGGCCTGCCGCTCTCAGTTCCTTGCTGGGGGCTTCAGCAGGAGCGCTCTGGAGCTCGCCGGCAGAAGAACTGTGAGTCCCCCCGCCCCACCCCGGCCTCAAGCAAAAGTCCAGATTTCCCCCGACAGTAACACCTCGGAGTGCCAGAGGGAGCGGAGGGGCTCGCGTTAACGGAATGCTTCAACCGTGGAAGGTATTTCACGAGACACTGCACTCACGTTCGTTGTAACGACTGTCAAAGGGCACTCACGGTATGCCTTCCAACTCCTCGGCTGTGTTTGAGCCCCAGGAAGTAAATGCGTTCGTTTGACTAAGCTCCGTGAATGTGCAACGGTGATGGCGAAGCGCTGCCCTGTTCGCTCGAAAGCTCTCGTTCGCGCGGCCTTCACACGGCCTCAAGGTACGCAGTTCTAAACAGCCTTACATTCCATGCTGGTGTGCCAAGCCCCCCACCCACCCGCAGGGAGGAATTTGGGCTCTTCTGAGAAACACCAGTGTGCGCCACAAGTGAAACCAGGGCGTCTCCCCCAGGACGTCGCCGAACTGCAGTCGGATACCAGAGGTGTACTTCCAGCCGGAAAAAGAGGGGAAAAGGACAGCTTTCCCAGGGACAATTCTGGACCCTTGGGACCATCCAGAATCACCAAGGCCTAAACTTTGCACGGCCTGGGGAACGCTCTTCCGCCTGTCCAGCAATCCCCACGTCAAAACCTTTCTCAGCAGAGGCAGGCACTCTCTCCCTTGTACTAGATAGCTCGGCAGAGCCTTCCGAGAAACATGCTGCGTCATTCAGCTTGAACGTGGGACGCGGAGGGGAGAGGACGCTTTCTCCCCGTTTGGAGGCGCCTTGCGCTTGGCTTCAAAGCTGCCTTGAACAGCACTAGCGGCCCGACGTCTCTGCACGGCAGGACTGTCGTTGTGGGCCGAGGCTGCGTGTTCTCCCAAAGCGAAAACCGTGCTGGCAATACCTTTCTAGAAACCCCTCCCACGGCACCACATGTTCGGCTCCGGCCAAACGAAAGGTGACCTCAGGCCTCAAGGTAAGTTCCAGTGTTTCACGTCGGGGGAGTTGGGTGTGCAGTGGTTTCCATGAGGCCATACTCCACCACGGAGTGCCTTAACTCTGCGACGCTCCTGGGGGCACACAGGATAGGAGCTCGTTCGCCAATTTCGCAGGATGACTTCTCTCCGTGCCGGAAGGGCGGCTCCTGGCTTCTGAGGAACCTTAGCCTAAACAGGCCCCTGGAGAAAGCTCTTCACATTCATAGCAAGGGCCACGTACTGCTCTCTGGCTTGCCTGGGTTGAGTGCCCCAGTCGTCAAAGAGCCTCGCGAAGGCAGTGCTGCGCAGACTCCCTCTGCCAGTCGCACGGCCTCCTTGACTGAAAGAGAACTGCAGTGCCAGAAGGCACCGTGCTGACGACTGGCTCCAGGAGGAGACTCGGGACAGCACTCTCACAGAAGCGAAAGCTAGGCTGTGGGCCCAGCCTGAGGACCAGCACGTTTTCCACACTTAACACAGCTAAGGCATGAGCCAGACGACAGCCTTGGTCACTGAGGCCTATCTAAGGTACTGCCATACTTACCCACTAGATCCCACGCAGAGGTCCCTGTGCCCAAAAGGGCCTCCATGGAAGGGCCCTGTTCCTCCCGTGTGTTTCCTTGAGGTAATCAGAAACCACTGAGGATAACTACGTGAGCTCAGCTTTGAAACTGGGCGACCCTGGCCAAACCTGATTCCCCTCCGTGGTGGACGAGACAGTGGCGGGTGCTAAGCCGCCTGAAGCACACTCCTCGCGCGCACCTTCTCTTTGCTGCCGGAAGGCCTCACATAAGAAGTCTGAGTTGACTCGTGACAGAAGAAGTCTGAGTTGACTCGTGTGAGGCCTGCCGCTCTCAGTTCCTTGCTGGGGGCTTCAGCAGGAGCGCTCTGGAGCTCGCCGGCAGAAGAACTGTGAGTCCCCCCGCCCCACCCCGGCCTCAAGCAAAAGTCCAGATTTCCCCCGACAGTAACACCTCGGAGTGCCAGAGGGAGCGGAGGGGCTCGCGTTAACGGAATGCTTCAACCGTGGAAGGTATTTCACGAGACACTGTGCACTCACGTTCGTTGTAACGACTGTCAAAGGGCACTCACGGTATGCCTTCCAACTCCTCGGCTGTGTTTGAGCCCCAGGAAGTAAATGCGTTCGTTTGACTAAGCTCCGTGAATGTGCAACGGTGATGGCGAAGCGCTGCCCTGTTCGCTCGAAAGCTCTCGTTCGCGCGGCCTTCACACGGCCTCAAGGTACGCAGTTCTAAACAGCCTTACATTCCATGCTGGTGTGCCAAGCCCCCCACCCACCCGCAGGGAGGAATTTGGGCTCTTCTGAGAAACACCAGTGTGCGCCACAAGTGAAACCAGGGCGTCTCCCCCAGGACGTCGCCGAACTGCAGTCGGATACCAGAGGTGTAATTCCAGCCGGAAAAAGAGGGGAAAAGGACAGCTTTCCCAGGGACAATTCTGGACCCTTGGGACCATCCAGAATCACCAAGGCCTAAACTTTGCACGGCCTGGGGAACGCTCTTCCGCCTGTCCAGCAATCCCCACGTCAAAACCTTTCTCAGCAGAGGCAGGCACTCTCTCCCTTGTACTAGATAGCTCGGCAGAGCCTTCCGAGAAACATGCTGCGTCATTCAGCTTGAACGTGGGACGCGGAGGGGAGAGGACGCTTTCTCCCCGTTTGGAGGCGCCTTGCGCTTGGCTTCAAAGCTGCCTTGAACAGCACTAGCGGCCCGACGTCTCTGCACGGCAGGACTGTCGTTGTGGGCCGAGGCTGCGTGTTCTCCCAAAGCGAAAACCGTGCTGGCAATACCTTTCTAGAAACCCCTCCCACGGCACCACATGTTCGGCTCCGGCCAAACGAAAGGTGACCTCAGGCCTCAAGGTAAGTTCCAGTGTTTCACGTCGGGGGAGTTGGGTGTGCAGTGGTTTCCATGAGGCCATACTCCACCACGGAGTGCCTTAACTCTGCGACGCTCCTGGGGGCACACAGGATAGGAGCTCGTTCGCCAATTTCGCAGGATGACTTCTCTCCGTGCCGGAAGGGCGGCTCCTGGCTTCTGAGGAACCTTAGCCTAAACAGGCCCCTGGAGAAAGCTCTTCACATTCATAGCAAGGGCCACGTACTGCTCTCTGGCTTGCCTGGGTTGAGTGCCCCAGTCGTCAAAGAGCCTCGCGAAGGCAGTGCTGCGCAGACTCCCTTTGCCAGTCGCACGGCCTCCTTGACTGAAAGAGAACTGCAGTGCCGGAAGGCACCGTGCTGACGACTGGCTCCAGGAGGAGACTCGGGACAGCACTCTCACAGAAGCGAAAGCTAGGCTGTGGGCCCAGCCTGAGGACCAGCACGTTTTCCACACTTAACACAGCTAAGGCATGAGCCAGACGACAGCCTTGGTCACTGAGGCCTATCTAAGGTACTGCCATACTTACCCACTAGATCCCACGCAGAGGTCCCTGTGCCCAAAAGGACCTCCATGGAAGGGCCCTGTTCCTCCCGTGTGTTTCCTTGAGGTAATCAGAAACCACTGAGGATAACTACGTGAGCTCAGCTTTGAAACTGGGCGACCCTGGCCAAACCTGATTCCCCTCCGTGGTGGACGAGACAGTGGCGGGTGCTAAGCTGCCTGAAGCACACTCCTCGCGCGCACCTTCTCTTTGCTGCCGGAAGGCCTCACATAAGAAGTCTGAGTTGACTCGTGACAGAAGAAGTCTGAGTTGACTCGTGTGAGGCCTGCCGCTCTCAGTTCCTTGCTGGGGGCTTCAGCAGGAGCGCTCTGGAGCTCGCCGGCAGAAGAACTGTGAGTCCCCCCGCCCCACCCCGGCCTCAAGCAAAAGTCCAGATTTCCCCCGACAGTAACACCTCGGAGTGCCAGAGGGAGCGGAGGGGCTCGCGTTAACGGAATGCTTCAACCGTGGAAGGTATTTCACGAGACACTGTGCACTCACGTTCGTTGTAACGACTGTCAAAGGGCACTCACGGTATGCCTTCCAACTCCTCGGCTGTGTTTGAGCCCCAGGAAGTAAATGCGTTCGTTTGACTAAGCTCCGTGAATGTGCAACGGTGATGGCGAAGCGCTGCCCTGTTCGCTCGAAAGCTCTCGTTCGCGCGGCCTTCACACGGCCTCAAGGTACGCAGTTCTAAACAGCCTTACATTCCATGCTGGTGTGCCAAGCCCCCCACCCACCCGCAGGGAGGAATTTGGGCTCTTCTGAGAAACACCAGTGTGCGCCACAAGTGAAACCAGGGCGTCTCCCCCAGGACGTCGCCGAACGGCAGTCGGATGCCAGAGGTGTACTTCCAGCCGGAAAAAGAGGGGAAAAGGACAGCTTTCCCAGGGACAATTCTGGACCCTTGGGACCATGCAGAATCACCAAGGCCTAAACTTTGCACGGCCTGGGGAACGCTCTTCCGCCTGTCCAGCAATCCCCACGTCAAAACCTTTCTCAGCAGAGGCAGGCACTCTCTCCCTTGTACTAGATAGCTCGGCAGAGCCTTCCGAGAAACATGCTGCGTCATTCAGCTTGAACGTGGGACGCGGAGGGGAGAGGACGCTTTCTCCCCGTTTGGAGGCGCCTTGCGCTTGGCTTCAAAGCTGCCTTGAACAGCACTAGCGGCCCGACGTCTCTGCACGGCAGGACTGTCGTTGTGGGCCGAGGCTGCGTGTTCTCCCAAAGCGAAAACCGTGCTGGCAATACCTTTCTAGAAACCCCTCCCACGGCACCACATGTTCGGCTCCGGCCAAACGAAAGGTGACCTCAGGCCTCAAGGTAAGTTCCAGTGTTTCACGTCGGGGGAGTTGGGTGTGCAGTGGTTTCCATGAGGCCATACTCCACCACGGAGTGCCTTAACTCTGCGACGCTCCTGGGGGCACACAGGATAGGAGCTCGTTCGCCAATTTCGCAGGATGACTTCTCTCCGTGCCGGAAGGGCGGCTCCTGGCTTCTGAGGAACCTTAGCCTAAACAGGCCCCTGGAGAAAGCTCTTCACATTCATAGCAAGGGCAACGTACTGCTCTCTGGCTTGCCTGGGTTGAGTGCCCCAGTCGTCAAAGAGCCTCGCGAAGGCAGTGCTGCGCAGACTCCCTTTGCCAGTCGCACGGCCTCCTTGACTGAAAGAGAACTGCAGTGCCAGAAGGCACCGTGCTGACGACTGGCTCCAGGAGGAGACTCGGGACAGCACTCTCACAGAAGCGAAAGCTAGGCTGTGGGCCCAGCCTGAGGACCAGCACGTTTTCCACACTTAACACAGCTAAGGCATGAGCCAGACGACAGCCTTGGTCACTGAGGCCTATCTAAGGTACTGCCATACTTACCCACTAGATCCCACGCAGAGGTCCCTGTGCCCAAAAGGACCTCCATGGAAGGGCCCTGTTCCTCCCGTGTGTTTCCTTGAGGTAATCAGAAACCACTGAGGATAACTACGTGAGCTCAGCTTTGAAACTGGGCGACCCTGGCCAAACCTGATTCCCCTCCGTGGTGGACGAGACAGTGGCGGGTGCTAAGCTGCCTGAAGCACACTCCTCGCGCGCACCTTCTCTTTGCTGCCGGAAGGCCTCACATAAGAAGTCTGAGTTGACTCGTGACAGAAGAAGTCTGAGTTGACTCGTGTGAGGCCTGCCGCTCTCAGTTCCTTGCTGGGGGCTTCAGCAGGAGCGCTCTGGAGCTCGCCGGCAGAAGAACTGTGAGTCCCCCCGCCCCACCCCGGCCTCAAGCAAAAGTCCAGATTTCCCCCGACAGTAACACCTCGGAGTGCCAGAGGGAGCGGAGGGGCTCGCGTTAACGGAATGCTTCAACCGTGGAAGGTATTTCACGAGACACTGTGCACTCACGTTCGTTGTAACGACTGTCAAAGGGCACTCACGGTATGCCTTCCAACTCCTCGGCTGTGTTTGAGCCCCAGGAAGTAAATGCGTTCGTTTGACTAAGCTCCGTGAATGTGCAACGGTGATGGCGAAGCGCTGCCCTGTTCGCTCGAAAGCTCTCGTTCGCGCGGCCTTCACACGGCCTCAAGGTACGCAGTTCTAAACAGCCTTACATTCCATGCTGGTGTGCCAAGCCCCCCACCCACCCGCAGGGAGGAATTTGGGCTCTTCTGAGAAACACCAGTGTGCGCCACAAGTGAAACCAGGGCGTCTCCCCCAGGACGTCGCCGAACGGCAGTCGGATGCCAGAGGTGTACTTCCAGCCGGAAAAAGAGGGGAAAAGGACAGCTTTCCCAGGGACAATTCTGGACCCTTGGGACCATCCAGAATCACCAAGGCCTAAACTTTGCACGGCCTGGGGAACGCTCTTCCGCCTGTCCAGCAATCCCCACGTCAAAACCTTTCTCAGCAGAGGCAGGCACTCTCTCCCTTGTACTAGATAGCTCGGCAGAGCCTTCCGAGAAACATGCTGCGTCATTCAGCTTGAACGTGGGACGCGGAGGGGAGAGGACGCTTTCTCCCCGTTTGGAGGCGCCTTGCGCTTGGCTTCAAAGCTGCCTTGAACAGCACTAGCGGCCCGACGTCTCTGCACGGCAGGACTGTCGTTGTGGGCCGAGGCTGCGTGTTCTCCCAAAGCGAAAACCGTGCTGGCAATACCTTTCTAGAAACCCCTCCCACGGCACCACATGTTCGGCTCCGGCCAAACGAAAGGTGACCTCAGGCCTCAAGGTAAGTTCCAGTGTTTCACGTCGGGGGAGTTGGGTGTGCAGTGGTTTCCATGAGGCCATACTCCACCACGGAGTGCCTTAACTCTGCGACGCTCCTGGGGGCACACAGGATAGGAGCTCGTTCGCCAATTTCGCAGGATGACTTCTCTCCGTGCCGGAAGGGCGGCTCCTGGCTTCTGAGGAACCTTAGCCTAAACAGGCCCCTGGAGAAAGCTCTTCACATTCATAGCAAGGGCAACGTACTGCTCTCTGGCTTGCCTGGGTTGAGTGCCCCAGTCGTCAAAGAGCCTCGCGAAGGCAGTGCTGCGCAGACTCCCTTTGCCAGTCGCACGGCCTCCTTGACTGAAAGAGAACTGCAGTGCCAGAAGGCACCGTGCTGACGACTGGCTCCAGGAGGAGACTCGGGACAGCACTCTCACAGAAGCGAAAGCTAGGCTGTGGGCCCAGCCTGAGGACCAGCACGTTTTCCACACTTAACACAGCTAAGGCATGAGCCAGACGACAACCTTGGTCACTGAGGCCTATCTAAGGTACTGCCATACTTACCCACTAGATCCCACGCAGAGGTCCCTGTGCCCAAAAGGGCCTCCATGGAAGGGCCCTGTTCCTCCCGTGTGTTTCCTTGAGGTAATCAGAAACCACTGAGGATAACTACGTGAGCTCAGCTTTGAAACTGGGCGACCCTGGCCAAACCTGATTCCCCTCCGTGGTGGACGAGACAGTGGCGGGTGCTAAGCTGCCTGAAGCACACTCCTCGCGCGCACCTTCTCTTTGCTGCCGGAAGGCCTCACATAAGAAGTCTGAGTTGACTCGTGACAGAAGAAGTCTGAGTTGACTCGTGTGAGGCCTGCCGCTCTCAGTTCCTTGCTGGGGGCTTCAGCAGGAGCGCTCTGGAGCTCGCCGGCAGAAGAACTGTGAGTCCCCCCGCCCCACCCCGGCCTCAAGCAAAAGTCCAGATTTCCCCCGACAGTAACACCTCGGAGTGCCAGAGGGAGCGGAGGGGCTCGCGTTAACGGAATGCTTCAACCGTGGAAGGTATTTCACGAGACACTGTGCACTCACGTTCATTGTAACGACTGTCAAAGGGCACTCACGGTATGCCTTCCAACTCCTCGGCTGTGTTTGAGCCCCAGGAAGTAAATGCGTTCGTTTGACTAAGCTCCGTGAATGTGCAACGGTGATGGCGAAGCGCTGCCCTGTTCGCTCGAAAGCTCTCGTTCGCGCGGCCTTCACACGGCCTCAAGGTACGCAGTTCTAAACAGCCTTACATTCCATGCTGGTGTGCCAAGCCCCCCACCCACCCGCAGGGAGGAATTTGGGCTCTTCTGAGAAACACCAGTGTGCGCCACAAGTGAAACCAGGGCGTCTCCCCCAGGACGTCGCCGAACGGCAGTCGGATGCCAGAGGTGTACTTCCAGCCGGAAAAAGAGGGGAAAAGGACAGCTTTCCCAGGGACAATTCTGGACCCTTGGGACCATCCAGAATCACCAAGGCCTAAACTTTGCACGGCCTGGGGAACGCTCTTCCGCCTGTCCAGCAATCCCCACGTCAAAACCTTTCTCAGCAGAGGCAGGCACTCTCTCCCTTGTACTAGATAGCTCGGCAGAGCCTTCCGAGAAACATGCTGCGTCATTCAGCTTGAACGTGGGACGCGGAGGGGAGAGGACGCTTTCTCCCCGTTTGGAGGCGCCTTGCGCTTGGCTTCAAAGCTGCCTTGAACAGCACTAGCGGCCCGACGTCTCTGCACGGCAGGACTGTCGTTGTGGGCCGAGGCTGCGTGTTCTCCCAAAGCGAAAACCGTGCTGGCAATACCTTTCTAGAAACCCCTCCCACGGCACCACATGTTCGGCTCCGGCCAAACGAAAGGTGACCTCAGGCCTCAAGGTAAGTTCCAGTGTTTCACGTCGGGGGAGTTGGGTGTGCAGTGGTTTCCATGAGGCCATACTCCACCACGGAGTGCCTTAACTCTGCGACGCTCCTGGGGGCACACAGGATAGGAGCTCGTTCGCCAATTTCGCAGGATGACTTCTCTCCGTGCCGGAAGGGCGGCTCCTGGCTTCTGAGGAACCTTAGCCTAAACAGGCCCCTGGAGAAAGCTCTTCACATTCATAGCAAGGGCAACGTACTGCTCTCTGGCTTGCCTGGGTTGAGTGCCCCAGTCGTCAAAGAGCCTCGCGAAGGCAGTGCTGCGCAGACTCCCTTTGCCAGTCGCACGGCCTCCTTGACTGAAAGAGAACTGCAGTGCCAGAAGGCACCGTGCTGACGACTGGCTCCAGGAGGAGACTCGGGACAGCACTCTCACAGAAGCGAAAGCTAGGCTGTGGGCCCAGCCTGAGGACCAGCACGTTTTCCACACTTAACACAGCTAAGGCATGAGCCAGACGACAGCCTTGGTCACTGAGGCCTATCTAAGGTACTGCCATACTTACCCACTAGATCCCACGCAGAGGTCCCTGTGCCCAAAAGGGCCTCCATGGAAGGGCCCTGTTCCTCCCGTGTGTTTCCTTGAGGTAATCAGAAACCACTGAGGATAACTACATGAGCTCAGCTTTGAAACTGGGCGACCCTGGCCAAACCTGATTCCCCTCCGTGGTGGACGAGACAGTGGCGGGTGCTAAGCCGCCTGAAGCACACTCTTCGCGCGCACCTTCTCTTTGCTGCCGGAAGGCCTCACATAAGAAGTCTGAGTTGACTCTTGACAGAAGAAGTCTGAGTTGACTCGTGTGAGGCCTGCCGCTCTCAGTTCCTTGCTGGGGGCTTCAGCAGGAGCGCTCTGGAGCTCGCCGGCAGAAGAACTGTGAGTCCCCCCGCCCCACCCCGGCCTCAAGCAAAAGTCCAGATTTCCCCCGACAGTAACACCTCGGAGTGCCAGAGGGAGCGGAGGGGCTCGCGTTAACGGAATGCTTCAACCGTGGAAGGTATTTCACGAGACACTGCACTCACGTTCGTTGTAACGACTGTCAAAGGGCACTCACGGTATGCCTTCCAACTCCTCGGCTGTGTTTGAGCCCCAGGAAGTAAATGCGTTCGTTTGACTAAGCTCCGTGAATGTGCAACGGTGATGGCGAAGCGCTGCCCTGTTCGCTCGAAAGCTCTCGTTCGCGCGGCCTTCACACGGCCTCAAGGTACGCAGTTCTAAACAGCCTTACATTCCATGCTGGTGTGCCAAGCCCCCCACCCACCCGCAGGGAGGAATTTGGGCTCTTCTGAGAAACACCAGTGTGCGCCACAAGTGAAACCAGGGCGTCTCCCCCAGGACGTCGCCGAACTGCAGTCGGATACCAGAGGTGTACTTCCAGCCGGAAAAAGAGGGGAAAAGGACAGCTTTCCCAGGGACAATTCTGGACCCTTGGGACCATCCAGAATCACCAAGGCCTAAACTTTGCACGGCCTGGGGAACGCTCTTCCGCCTGTCCAGCAATCCCCACGTCAAAACCTTTCTCAGCAGAGGCAGGCACTCTCTCCCTTGTACTAGATAGCTCGGCAGAGCCTTCCGAGAAACATGCTGCGTCATTCAGCTTGAACGTGGGACGCGGAGGGGAGAGGACGCTTTCTCCCCGTTTGGAGGCGCCTTGCGCTTGGCTTCAAAGCTGCCTTGAACAGCACTAGCGGCCCGACGTCTCTGCACGGCAGGACTGTCGTTGTGGGCCGAGGCTGCGTGTTCTCCCAAAGCGAAAACCGTGCTGGCAATACCTTTCTAGAAACCCCTCCCACGGCACCACATGTTCGGCTCCGGCCAAACGAAAGGTGACCTCAGGCCTCAAGGTAAGTTCCAGTGTTTCACGTCGGGGGAGTTGGGTGTGCAGTGGTTTCCATGAGGCCATACTCCACCACGGAGTGCCTTAACTCTGCGACGCTCCTGGGGGCACACAGGATAGGAGCTCGTTCGCCAATTTCGCAGGATGACTTCTCTCCGTGCCGGAAGGGCGGCTCCTGGCTTCTGAGGAACCTTAGCCTAAACAGGCCCCTGGAGAAAGCTCTTCACATTCATAGCAAGGGCCACGTACTGCTCTCTGGCTTGCCTGGGTTGAGTGCCCCAGTCGTCAAAGAGCCTCGCGAAGGCAGTGCTGCGCAGACTCCCTCTGCCAGTCGCACGGCCTCCTTGACTGAAAGAGAACTGCAGTGCCAGAAGGCACCGTGCTGACGACTGGCTCCAGGAGGAGACTCGGGACAGCACTCTCACAGAAGCGAAAGCTAGGCTGTGGGCCCAGCCTGAGGACCAGCACGTTTTCCACACTTAACACAGCTAAGGCATGAGCCAGACGACAGCCTTGGTCACTGAGGCCTATCTAAGGTACTGCCATACTTACCCACTAGATCCCACGCAGAGGTCCCTGTGCCCAAAAGGGCCTCCATGGAAGGGCCCTGTTCCTCCCGTGTGTTTCCTTGAGGTAATCAGAAACCACTGAGGATAACTACGTGAGCTCAGCTTTGAAACTGGGCGACCCTGGCCAAACCTGATTCCCCTCCGTGGTGGACGAGACAGTGGCGGGTGCTAAGCCGCCTGAAGCACACTCCTCGCGCGCACCTTCTCTTTGCTGCCGGAAGGCCTCACATAAGAAGTCTGAGTTGACTCGTGACAGAAGAAGTCTGAGTTGACTCGTGTGAGGCCTGCCGCTCTCAGTTCCTTGCTGGGGGCTTCAGCAGGAGCGCTCTGGAGCTCGCCGGCAGAAGAACTGTGAGTCCCCCCGCCCCACCCCGGCCTCAAGCAAAAGTCCAGATTTCCCCCGACAGTAACACCTCGGAGTGCCAGAGGGAGCGGAGGGGCTCGCGTTAACGGAATGCTTCAACCGTGGAAGGTATTTCACGAGACACTGTGCACTCACGTTCGTTGTAACGACTGTCAAAGGGCACTCACGGTATGCCTTCCAACTCCTCGGCTGTGTTTGAGCCCCAGGAAGTAAATGCGTTCGTTTGACTAAGCTCCGTGAATGTGCAACGGTGATGGCGAAGCGCTGCCCTGTTCGCTCGAAAGCTCTCGTTCGCGCGGCCTTCACACGGCCTCAAGGTACGCAGTTCTAAACAGCCTTACATTCCATGCTGGTGTGCCAAGCCCCCCACCCACCCGCAGGGAGGAATTTGGGCTCTTCTGAGAAACACCAGTGTGCGCCACAAGTGAAACCAGGGCGTCTCCCCCAGGACGTCGCCGAACTGCAGTCGGATACCAGAGGTGTAATTCCAGCCGGAAAAAGAGGGGAAAAGGACAGCTTTCCCAGGGACAATTCTGGACCCTTGGGACCATCCAGAATCACCAAGGCCTAAACTTTGCACGGCCTGGGGAACGCTCTTCCGCCTGTCCAGCAATCCCCACGTCAAAACCTTTCTCAGCAGAGGCAGGCACTCTCTCCCTTGTACTAGATAGCTCGGCAGAGCCTTCCGAGAAACATGCTGCGTCATTCAGCTTGAACGTGGGACGCGGAGGGGAGAGGACGCTTTCTCCCCGTTTGGAGGCGCCTTGCGCTTGGCTTCAAAGCTGCCTTGAACAGCACTAGCGGCCCGACGTCTCTGCACGGCAGGACTGTCGTTGTGGGCCGAGGCTGCGTGTTCTCCCAAAGCGAAAACCGTGCTGGCAATACCTTTCTAGAAACCCCTCCCACGGCACCACATGTTCGGCTCCGGCCAAACGAAAGGTGACCTCAGGCCTCAAGGTAAGTTCCAGTGTTTCACGTCGGGGGAGTTGGGTGTGCAGTGGTTTCCATGAGGCCATACTCCACCACGGAGTGCCTTAACTCTGCGACGCTCCTGGGGGCACACAGGATAGGAGCTCGTTCGCCAATTTCGCAGGATGACTTCTCTCCGTGCCGGAACGGCGGCTCCTGGCTTCTGAGGAACCTTAGCCTAAACAGGCCCCTGGAGAAAGCTCTTCACATTCATAGCAAGGGCCACGTACTGCTCTCTGGCTTGCCTGGGTTGAGTGCCCCAGTCGTCAAAGAGCCTCGCGAAGGCAGTGCTGCGCAGACTCCCTTTGCCAGTCGCACGGCCTCCTTGACTGAAAGAGAACTGCAGTGCCGGAAGGCACCGTGCTGACGACTGGCTCCAGGAGGAGACTCGGGACAGCACTCTCACAGAAGCGAAAGCTAGGCTGTGGGCCCAGCCTGAGGACCAGCACGTTTTCCACACTTAACACAGCTAAGGCATGAGCCAGACGACAGCCTTGGTCACTGAGGCCTATCTAAGGTACTGCCATACTTACCCACTAGATCCCACGCAGAGGTCCCTGTGCCCAAAAGGGCCTCCATGGAAGGGCCCTGTTCCTCCCGTGTGTTTCCTTGAGGTAATCAGAAACCACTGAGGATAACTACGTGAGCTCAGCTTTGAAACTGGGCGACCCTGGCCAAACCTGATTCCCCTCCGTGGTGGACGAGACAGTGGCGGGTGCTAAGCCGCCTGAAGCACACTCCTCGCGCGCACCTTCTCTTTGCTGCCGGAAGGCCTCACATAAGAAGTCTGAGTTGACTCTTGACAGAAGAAGTCTGAGTTGACTCGTGTGAGGCCTGCCGCTCTCAGTTCCTTGCTGGGGGCTTCAGCAGGAGCGCTCTGGAGCTCGCCGGCAGAAGAACTGTGAGTCCCCCCGCCCCACCCCGGCCTCAAGCAAAAGTCCAGATTTCCCCCGACAGTAACACCTCGGAGTGCCAGAGGGAGCGGAGGGGCTCGCGTTAACGGAATGCTTCAACCGTGGAAGGTATTTCACGAGACACTGCACTCACGTTCGTTGTAACGACTGTCAAAGGGCACTCACGGTATGCCTTCCAACTCCTCGGCTGTGTTTGAGCCCCAGGAAGTAAATGCGTTCGTTTGACTAAGCTCCGTGAATGTGCAACGGTGATGGCGAAGCGCTGCCCTGTTCGCTCGAAAGCTCTCGTTCGCGCGGCCTTCACACGGCCTCAAGGTACGCAGTTCTAAACAGCCTTACATTCCATGCTGGTGTGCCAAGCCCCCCACCCACCCGCAGGGAGGAATTTGGGCTCTTCTGAGAAACACCAGTGTGCGCCACAAGTGAAACCAGGGCGTCTCCCCCAGGACGTCGCCGAACTGCAGTCGGATACCAGAGGTGTACTTCCAGCCGGAAAAAGAGGGGAAAAGGACAGCTTTCCCAGGGACAATTCTGGACCCTTGGGACCATCCAGAATCACCAAGGCCTAAACTTTGCACGGCCTGGGGAACGCTCTTCCGCCTGTCCAGCAATCCCCACGTCAAAACCTTTCTCAGCAGAGGCAGGCACTCTCTCCCTTGTACTAGATAGCTCGGCAGAGCCTTCCGAGAAACATGCTGCGTCATTCAGCTTGAACGTGGGACGCGGAGGGGAGAGGACGCTTTCTCCCCGTTTGGAGGCGCCTTGCGCTTGGCTTCAAAGCTGCCTTGAACAGCACTAGCGGCCCGACGTCTCTGCACGGCAGGACTGTCGTTGTGGGCCGAGGCTGCGTGTTCTCCCAAAGCGAAAACCGTGCTGGCAATACCTTTCTAGAAACCCCTCCCACGGCACCACATGTTCGGCTCCGGCCAAACGAAAGGTGACCTCAGGCCTCAAGGTAAGTTCCAGTGTTTCACGTCGGGGGAGTTGGGTGTGCAGTGGTTTCCATGAGGCCATACTCCACCACGGAGTGCCTTAACTCTGCGACGCTCCTGGGGGCACACAGGATAGGAGCTCGTTCGCCAATTTCGCAGGATGACTTCTCTCCGTGCCGGAAGGGCGGCTCCTGGCTTCTGAGGAACCTTAGCCTAAACAGGCCCCTGGAGAAAGCTCTTCACATTCATAGCAAGGGCCACGTACTGCTCTCTGGCTTGCCTGGGTTGAGTGCCCCAGTCGTCAAAGAGCCTCGCGAAGGCAGTGCTGCGCAGACTCCCTCTGCCAGTCGCACGGCCTCCTTGACTGAAAGAGAACTGCAGTGCCAGAAGGCACCGTGCTGACGACTGGCTCCAGGAGGAGACTCGGGACAGCACTCTCACAGAAGCGAAAGCTAGGCTGTGGGCCCAGCCTGAGGACCAGCACGTTTTCCACACTTAACACAGCTAAGGCATGAGCCAGACGACAGCCTTGGTCACTGAGGCCTATCTAAGGTACTGCCATACTTACCCACTAGATCCCACGCAGAGGTCCCTGTGCCCAAAAGGGCCTCCATGGAAGGGCCCTGTTCCTCCCGTGTGTTTCCTTGAGGTAATCAGAAACCACTGAGGATAACTACGTGAGCTCAGCTTTGAAACTGGGCGACCCTGGCCAAACCTGATTCCCCTCCGTGGTGGACGAGACAGTGGCGGGTGCTAAGCCGCCTGAAGCACACTCCTCGCGCGCACCTTCTCTTTGCTGCCGGAAGGCCTCACATAAGAAGTCTGAGTTGACTCGTGACAGAAGAAGTCTGAGTTGACTCGTGTGAGGCCTGCCGCTCTCAGTTCCTTGCTGGGGGCTTCAGCAGGAGCGCTCTGGAGCTCGCCGGCAGAAGAACTGTGAGTCCCCCCGCCCCACCCCGGCCTCAAGCAAAAGTCCAGATTTCCCCCGACAGTAACACCTCGGAGTGCCAGAGGGAGCGGAGGGGCTCGCGTTAACGGAATGCTTCAACCGTGGAAGGTATTTCACGAGACACTGTGCACTCACGTTCGTTGTAACGACTGTCAAAGGGCACTCACGGTATGCCTTCCAACTCCTCGGCTGTGTTTGAGCCCCAGGAAGTAAATGCGTTCGTTTGACTAAGCTCCGTGAATGTGCAACGGTGATGGCGAAGCGCTGCCCTGTTCGCTCGAAAGCTCTCGTTCGCGCGGCCTTCACACGGCCTCAAGGTACGCAGTTCTAAACAGCCTTACATTCCATGCTGGTGTGCCAAGCCCCCCACCCACCCGCAGGGAGGAATTTGGGCTCTTCTGAGAAACACCAGTGTGCGCCACAAGTGAAACCAGGGCGTCTCCCCCAGGACGTCGCCGAACTGCAGTCGGATACCAGAGGTGTAATTCCAGCCGGAAAAAGAGGGGAAAAGGACAGCTTTCCCAGGGACAATTCTGGACCCTTGGGACCATCCAGAATCACCAAGGCCTAAACTTTGCACGGCCTGGGGAACGCTCTTCCGCCTGTCCAGCAATCCCCACGTCAAAACCTTTCTCAGCAGAGGCAGGCACTCTCTCCCTTGTACTAGATAGCTCGGCAGAGCCTTCCGAGAAACATGCTGCGTCATTCAGCTTGAACGTGGGACGCGGAGGGGAGAGGACGCTTTCTCCCCGTTTGGAGGCGCCTTGCGCTTGGCTTCAAAGCTGCCTTGAACAGCACTAGCGGCCCGACGTCTCTGCACGGCAGGACTGTCGTTGTGGGCCGAGGCTGCGTGTTCTCCCAAAGCGAAAACCGTGCTGGCAATACCTTTCTAGAAACCCCTCCCACGGCACCACATGTTCGGCTCCGGCCAAACGAAAGGTGACCTCAGGCCTCAAGGTAAGTTCCAGTGTTTCACGTCGGGGGAGTTGGGTGTGCAGTGGTTTCCATGAGGCCATACTCCACCACGGAGTGCCTTAACTCTGCGACGCTCCTGGGGGCACACAGGATAGGAGCTCGTTCGCCAATTTCGCAGGATGACTTCTCTCCGTGCCGGAACGGCGGCTCCTGGCTTCTGAGGAACCTTAGCCTAAACAGGCCCCTGGAGAAAGCTCTTCACATTCATAGCAAGGGCCACGTACTGCTCTCTGGCTTGCCTGGGTTGAGTGCCCCAGTCGTCAAAGAGCCTCGCGAAGGCAGTGCTGCGCAGACTCCCTTTGCCAGTCGCACGGCCTCCTTGACTGAAAGAGAACTGCAGTGCCGGAAGGCACCGTGCTGACGACTGGCTCCAGGAGGAGACTCGGGACAGCACTCTCACAGAAGCGAAAGCTAGGCTGTGGGCCCAGCCTGAGGACCAGCACGTTTTCCACACTTAACACAGCTAAGGCATGAGCCAGACGACAGCCTTGGTCACTGAGGCCTATCTAAGGTACTGCCATACTTACCCACTAGATCCCACGCAGAGGTCCCTGTGCCCAAAAGGGCCTCCATGGAAGGGCCCTGTTCCTCCCGTGTGTTTCCTTGAGGTAATCAGAAACCACTGAGGATAACTACGTGAGCTCAGCTTTGAAACTGGGCGACCCTGGCCAAACCTGATTCCCCTCCGTGGTGGACGAGACAGTGGCGGGTGCTAAGCCGCCTGAAGCACACTCCTCGCGCGCACCTTCTCTTTGCTGCCGGAAGGCCTCACATAAGAAGTCTGAGTTGACTCTTGACAGAAGAAGTCTGAGTTGACTCGTGTGAGGCCTGCCGCTCTCAGTTCCTTGCTGGGGGCTTCAGCAGGAGCGCTCTGGAGCTCGCCGGCAGAAGAACTGTGAGTCCCCCCGCCCCACCCCGGCCTCAAGCAAAAGTCCAGATTTCCCCCGACAGTAACACCTCGGAGTGCCAGAGGGAGCGGAGGGGCTCGCGTTAACGGAATGCTTCAACCGTGGAAGGTATTTCACGAGACACTGTGCACTCACGTTCGTTGTAACGACTGTCAAAGGGCACTCACGGTATGCCTTCCAACTCCTCGGCTGTGTTTGAGCCCCAGGAAGTAAATGCGTTCGTTTGACTAAGCTCCGTGAATGTGCAACGGTGATGGCGAAGCGCTGCCCTGTTCGCTCGAAAGCTCTCGTTCGCGCGGCCTTCACACGGCCTCAAGGTACGCAGTTCTAAACAGCCTTACATTCCATGCTGGTGTGCCAAGCCCCCCACCCACCCGCAGGGAGGAATTTGGGCTCTTCTGAGAAACACCAGTGTGCGCCACAAGTGAAACCAGGGCGTCTCCCCCAGGACGTCGCCGAACGGCAGTCGGATGCCAGAGGTGTACTTCCAGCCGGAAAAAGAGGGGAAAAGGACAGCTTTCCCAGGGACAATTCTGGACCCTTGGGACCATCCAGAATCACCAAGGCCTAAACTTTGCACGGCCTGGGGAACGCTCTTCCGCCTGTCCAGCAATCCCCACGTCAAAACCTTTCTCAGCAGAGGCAGGCACTCTCTCCCTTGTACTAGATAGCTCGGCAGAGCCTTCCGAGAAACATGCTGCGTCATTCAGCTTGAACGTGGGACGCGGAGGGGAGAGGACGCTTTCTCCCCGTTTGGAGGCGCCTTGCGCTTGGCTTCAAAGCTGCCTTGAACAGCACTAGCGGCCCGACGTCTCTGCACGGCAGGACTGTCGTTGTGGGCCGAGGCTGCGTGTTCTCCCAAAGCGAAAACCGTGCTGGCAATACCTTTCTAGAAACCCCTCCCACGGCACCACATGTTCGGCTCCGGCCAAACGAAAGGTGACCTCAGGCCTCAAGGTAAGTTCCAGTGTTTCACGTCGGGGGAGTTGGGTGTGCAGTGGTTTCCATGAGGCCATACTCCACCACGGAGTGCCTTAACTCTGCGACGCTCCTGGGGGCACACAGGATAGGAGCTCGTTCGCCAATTTCGCAGGATGACTTCTCTCCGTGCCGGAACGGCGGCTCCTGGCTTCTGAGGAACCTTAGCCTAAACAGGCCCCTGGAGAAAGCTCTTCACATTCATAGCAAGGGCCACGTACTGCTCTCTGGCTTGCCTGGGTTGAGTGCCCCAGTCGTCAAAGAGCCTCGCGAAGGCAGTGCTGCGCAGACTCCCTTTGCCAGTCGCACGGCCTCCTTGACTGAAAGAGAACTGCAGTGCCGGAAGGCACCGTGCTGACGACTGGCTCCAGGAGGAGACTCGGGACAGCACTCTCACAGAAGCGAAAGCTAGGCTGTGGGCCCAGCCTGAGGACCAGCACGTTTTCCACACTTAACACAGCTAAGGCATGAGCCAGACGACAGCCTTGGTCACTGAGGCCTATCTAAGGTACTGCCATACTTACCCACTAGATCCCACGCAGAGGTCCCTGTGCCCAAAAGGGCCTCCATGGAAGGGCCCTGTTCCTCCCGTGTGTTTCCTTGAGGTAATCAGAAACCACTGAGGATAACTACGTGAGCTCAGCTTTGAAACTGGGCGACCCTGGCCAAACCTGATTCCCCTCCGTGGTGGACGAGACAGTGGCGGGTGCTAAGCCGCCTGAAGCACACTCCTCGCGCGCACCTTCTCTTTGCTGCCGGAAGGCCTCACATAAGAAGTCTGAGTTGACTCGTGACAGAAGAAGTCTGAGTTGACTCGTGTGAGGCCTGCCGCTCTCAGTTCCTTGCTGGGGGCTTCAGCAGGAGCGCTCTGGAGCTCGCCGGCAGAAGAACTGTGAGTCCCCCCGCCCCACCCCGGCCTCAAGCAAAAGTCCAGATTTCCCCCGACAGTAACACCTCGGAGTGCCAGAGGGAGCGGAGGGGCTCGCGTTAACGGAATGCTTCAACCGTGGAAGGTATTTCACGAGACACTGTGCACTCACGTTCGTTGTAACGACTGTCAAAGGGCACTCACGGTATGCCTTCCAACTCCTCGGCTGTGTTTGAGCCCCAGGAAGTAAATGCGTTCGTTTGACTAAGCTCCGTGAATGTGCAACGGTGATGGCGAAGCGCTGCCCTGTTCGCTCGAAAGCTCTCGTTCGCGCGGCCTTCACACGGCCTCAAGGTACGCAGTTCTAAACAGCCTTACATTCCATGCTGGTGTGCCAAGCCCCCCACCCACCCGCAGGGAGGAATTTGGGCTCTTCTGAGAAACACCAGTGTGCGCCACAAGTGAAACCAGGGCGTCTCCCCCAGGACGTCGCCGAACGGCAGTCGGATGCCAGAGGTGTACTTCCAGCCGGAAAAAGAGGGGAAAAGGACAGCTTTCCCAGGGACAATTCTGGACCCTTGGGACCATCCAGAATCACCAAGGCCTAAACTTTGCACGGCCTGGGGAACGCTCTTCCGCCTGTCCAGCAATCCCCACGTCAAAACCTTTCTCAGCAGAGGCAGGCACTCTCTCCCTTGTACTAGATAGCTCGGCAGAGCCTTCCGAGAAACATGCTGCGTCATTCAGCTTGAACGTGGGACGCGGAGGGGAGAGGACGCTTTCTCCCCGTTTGGAGGCGCCTTGCGCTTGGCTTCAAAGCTGCCTTGAACAGCACTAGCGGCCCGACGTCTCTGCACGGCAGGACTGTCGTTGTGGGCCGAGGCTGCGTGTTCTCCCAAAGCGAAAACCGTGCTGGCAATACCTTTCTAGAAACCCCTCCCACGGCACCACATGTTCGGCTCCGGCCAAACGAAAGGTGACCTCAGGCCTCAAGGTAAGTTCCAGTGTTTCACGTCGGGGGAGTTGGGTGTGCAGTGGTTTCCATGAGGCCATACTCCACCACGGAGTGCCTTAACTCTGCGACGCTCCTGGGGGCACACAGGATAGGAGCTCGTTCGCCAATTTCGCAGGATGACTTCTCTCCGTGCCGGAAGGGCGGCTCCTGGCTTCTGAGGAACCTTAGCCTAAACAGGCCCCTGGAGAAAGCTCTTCACATTCATAGCAAGGGCCACGTACTGCTCTCTGGCTTGCCTGGGTTGAGTGCCCCAGTCGTCAAAGAGCCTCGCGAAGGCAGTGCTGCGCAGACTCCCTTTGCCAGTCGCACGGCCTCCTTGACTGAAAGAGAACTGCAGTGCCGGAAGGCACCGTGCTGACGACTGGCTCCAGGAGGAGACTCGGGACAGCACTCTCACAGAAGCGAAAGCTAGGCTGTGGGCCCAGCCTGAGGACCAGCACGTTTTCCACACTTAACACAGCTAAGGCATGAGCCAGACGACAGCCTTGGTCACTGAGGCCTATCTAAGGTACTGCCATACTTACCCACTAGATCCCACGCAGAGGTCCCTGTGCCCAAAAGGGCCTCCATGGAAGGGCCCTGTTCCTCCCGTGTGTTTCCTTGAGGTAATCAGAAACCACTGAGGATAACTACGTGAGCTCAGCTTTGAAACTGGGCGACCCTGGCCAAACCTGATTCCCCTCCGTGGTGGACGAGACAGTGGCGGGTGCTAAGCTGCCTGAAGCACACTCTTCGCGCGCACCTTCTCTTTGCTGCCGGAAGGCCTCACATAAGAAGTCTGAGTTGACTCTTGACAGAAGAAGTCTGAGTTGACTCGTGTGAGGCCTGCCGCTCTCAGTTCCTTGCTGGGGGCTTCAGCAGGAGCGCTCTGGAGCTCGCCGGCAGAAGAACTGTGAGTCCCCCCGCCCCACCCCGGCCTCAAGCAAAAGTCCAGATTTCCCCCGACAGTAACACCTCGGAGTGCCAGAGGGAGCGGAGGGGCTCGCGTTAACGGAATGCTTCAACCGTGGAAGGTATTTCACGAGACACTGTGCACTCACGTTCGTTGTAACGACTGTCAAAGGGCACTCACGGTATGCCTTCCAACTCCTCGGCTGTGTTTGAGCCCCAGGAAGTAAATGCGTTCGTTTGACTAAGCTCCGTGAATGTGCAACGGTGATGGCGAAGCGCTGCCCTGTTCGCTCGAAAGCTCTCGTTCGCGCGGCCTTCACACGGCCTCAAGGTACGCAGTTCTAAACAGCCTTACATTCCATGCTGGTGTGCCAAGCCCCCCACCCACCCGCAGGGAGGAATTTGGGCTCTTCTGAGAAACACCAGTGTGCGCCACAAGTGAAACCAGGGCGTCTCCCCCAGGACGTCGCCGAACGGCAGTCGGATGCCAGAGGTGTACTTCCAGCCGGAAAAAGAGGGGAAAAGGACAGCTTTCCCAGGGACAATTCTGGACCCTTGGGACCATCCAGAATCACCAAGGCCTAAACTTTGCACGGCCTGGGGAACGCTCTTCCGCCTGTCCAGCAATCCCCACGTCAAAACCTTTCTCAGCAGAGGCAGGCACTCTCTCCCTTGTACTAGATAGCTCGGCAGAGCCTTCCGAGAAACATGCTGCGTCATTCAGCTTGAACGTGGGACGCGGAGGGGAGAGGACGCTTTCTCCCCGTTTGGAGGCGCCTTGCGCTTGGCTTCAAAGCTGCCTTGAACAGCACTAGCGGCCCGACGTCTCTGCACGGCAGGACTGTCGTTGTGGGCCGAGGCTGCGTGTTCTCCCAAAGCGAAAACCGTGCTGGCAATACCTTTCTAGAAACCCCTCCCACGGCACCACATGTTCGGCTCCGGCCAAACGAAAGGTGACCTCAGGCCTCAAGGTAAGTTCCAGTGTTTCACGTCGGGGGAGTTGGGTGTGCAGTGGTTTCCATGAGGCCATACTCCACCACGGAGTGCCTTAACTCTGCGACGCTCCTGGGGGCACACAGGATAGGAGCTCGTTCGCCAATTTCGCAGGATGACTTCTCTCCGTGCCGGAAGGGCGGCTCCTGGCTTCTGAGGAACCTTAGCCTAAACAGGCCCCTGGAGAAAGCTCTTCACATTCATAGCAAGGGCAACGTACTGCTCTCTGGCTTGCCTGGGTTGAGTGCCCCAAGTCGTCAAAGAGCCTCGCGAAGGCAGTGCTGCGCAGACTCCCTTTGCCAGTCGCACGGCCTCCTTGACTGAAAGAGAACTGCAGTGCCAGAAGGCACCGTGCTGACGACTGGCTCCAGGAGGAGACTCGGGACAGCACTCTCACAGAAGCGAAAGCTAGGCTGTGGGCCCAGCCTGAGGACCAGCACGTTTTCCACACTTAACACAGCTAAGGCATGAGCCAGACGACAGCCTTGGTCACTGAGGCCTATCTAAGGTACTGCCATACTTACCCACTAGATCCCACGCAGAGGTCCCTGTGCCCAAAAGGACCTCCATGGAAGGGCCCTGTTCCTCCCGTGTGTTTCCTTGAGGTAATCAGAAACCACTGAGGATAACTACGTGAGCTCAGCTTTGAAACTGGGCGACCCTGGCCAAACCTGATTCCCCTCCGTGGTGGACGAGACAGTGGCGGGTGCTAAGCTGCCTGAAGCACACTCCTCGCGCGCACCTTCTCTTTGCTGCCGGAAGGCCTCACATAAGAAGTCTGAGTTGACTCGTGACAGAAGAAGTCTGAGTTGACTCGTGTGAGGCCTGCCGCTCTCAGTTCCTTGCTGGGGGCTTCAGCAGGAGCGCTCTGGAGCTCGCCGGCAGAAGAACTGTGAGTCCCCCCGCCCCACCCCGGCCTCAAGCAAAAGTCCAGATTTCCCCCGACAGTAACACCTCGGAGTGCCAGAGGGAGCGGAGGGGCTCGCGTTAACGGAATGCTTCAACCGTGGAAGGTATTTCACGAGACACTGTGCACTCACGTTCGTTGTAACGACTGTCAAAGGGCACTCACGGTATGCCTTCCAACTCCTCGGCTGTGTTTGAGCCCCAGGAAGTAAATGCGTTCGTTTGACTAAGCTCCGTGAATGTGCAACGGTGATGGCGAAGCGCTGCCCTGTTCGCTCGAAAGCTCTCGTTCGCGCGGCCTTCACACGGCCTCAAGGTACGCAGTTCTAAACAGCCTTACATTCCATGCTGGTGTGCCAAGCCCCCCACCCACCCGCAGGGAGGAATTTGGGCTCTTCTGAGAAACACCAGTGTGCGCCACAAGTGAAACCAGGGCGTCTCCCCCAGGACGTCGCCGAACGGCAGTCGGATGCCAGAGGTGTACTTCCAGCCGGAAAAAGAGGGGAAAAGGACAGCTTTCCCAGGGACAATTCTGGACCCTTGGGACCATCCAGAATCACCAAGGCCTAAACTTTGCACGGCCTGGGGAACGCTCTTCCGCCTGTCCAGCAATCCCCACGTCAAAACCTTTCTCAGCAGAGGCAGGCACTCTCTCCCTTGTACTAGATAGCTCGGCAGAGCCTTCCGAGAAACATGCTGCGTCATTCAGCTTGAACGTGGGACGCGGAGGGGAGAGGACGCTTTCTCCCCGTTTGGAGGCGCCTTGCGCTTGGCTTCAAAGCTGCCTTGAACAGCACTAGCGGCCCGACGTCTCTGCACGGCAGGACTGTCGTTGTGGGCCGAGGCTGCGTGTTCTCCCAAAGCGAAAACCGTGCTGGCAATACCTTTCTAGAAACCCCTCCCACGGCACCACATGTTCGGCTCCGGCCAAACGAAAGGTGACCTCAGGCCTCAAGGTAAGTTCCAGTGTTTCACGTCGGGGGAGTTGGGTGTGCAGTGGTTTCCATGAGGCCATACTCCACCACGGAGTGCCTTAACTCTGCGACGCTCCTGGGGGCACACAGGATAGGAGCTCGTTCGCCAATTTCGCAGGATGACTTCTCTCCGTGCCGGAAGGGCGGCTCCTGGCTTCTGAGGAACCTTAGCCTAAACAGGCCCCTGGAGAAAGCTCTTCACATTCATAGCAAGGGCAACGTACTGCTCTCTGGCTTGCCTGGGTTGAGTGCCCCAGTCGTCAAAGAGCCTCGCGAAGGCAGTGCTGCGCAGACTCCCTTTGCCAGTCGCACGGCCTCCTTGACTGAAAGAGAACTGCAGTGCCGGAAGGCACCGTGCTGACGACTGGCTCCAGGAGGAGACTCGGGACAGCACTCTCACAGAAGCGAAAGCTAGGCTGTGGGCCCAGCCTGAGGACCAGCACGTTTTCCACACTTAACACAGCTAAGGCATGAGCCAGACGACAGCCTTGGTCACTGAGGCCTATCTAAGGTACTGCCATACTTACCCACTAGATCCCACGCAGAGGTCCCTGTGCCCAAAAGGGCCTCCATGGAAGGGCCCTGTTCCTCCCGTGTGTTTCCTTGAGGTAATCAGAAACCACTGAGGATAACTACGTGAGCTCAGCTTTGAAACTGGGCGACCCTGGCCAAACCTGATTCCCCTCCGTGGTGGACGAGACAGTGGCGGGTGCTAAGCTGCCTGAAGCACACTCCTCGCGCGCACCTTCTCTTTGCTGCCGGAAGGCCTCACATAAGAAGTCTGAGTTGACTCGTGACAGAAGAAGTCTGAGTTGACTCGTGTGAGGCCTGCCGCTCTCAGTTCCTTGCTGGGGGCTTCAGCAGGAGCGCTCTGGAGCTCGCCGGCAGAAGAACGGTGAGTCCCCCCGCCCCACCCCGGCCTCAAGCAAAAGTCCAGATTTCCCCCGACAGTAACACCTCGGAGTGCCAGAGGGAGCGGAGGGGCTCGCGTTAACGGAATGCTTCAACCGTGGAAGGTATTTCACGAGACACTGTGCACTCACGTTCGTTGTAACGACTGTCAAAGGGCACTCACGGTATGCCTTCCAACTCCTCGGCTGTGTTTGAGCCCCAGGAAGTAAATGCGTTCGTTTGACTAAGCTCCGTGAATGTGCAACGGTGATGGCGAAGCGCTGCCCTGTTCGCTCGAAAGCTCTCGTTCGCGCGGCCTTCACACGGCCTCAAGGTACGCAGTTCTAAACAGCCTTACATTCCATGCTGGTGTGCCAAGCCCCCCACCCACCCGCAGGGAGGAATTTGGGCTCTTCTGAGAAACACCAGTGTGCGCCACAAGTGAAACCAGGGCGTCTCCCCCAGGACGTCGCCGAACGGCAGTCGGATGCCAGAGGTGTACTTCCAGCCGGAAAAAGAGGGGAAAAGGACAGCTTTCCCAGGGACAATTCTGGACCCTTGGGACCATCCAGAATCACCAAGGCCTAAACTTTGCACGGCCTGGGGAACGCTCTTCCGCCTGTCCAGCAATCCCCACGTCAAAACCTTTCTCAGCAGAGGCAGGCACTCTCTCCCTTGTACTAGATAGCTCGGCAGAGCCTTCCGAGAAACATGCTGCGTCATTCAGCTTGAACGTGGGACGCGGAGGGGAGAGGACGCTTTCTCCCCGTTTGGAGGCGCCTTGCGCTTGGCTTCAAAGCTGCCTTGAACAGCACTAGCGGCCCGACGTCTCTGCACGGCAGGACTGTCGTTGTGGGCCGAGGCTGCGTGTTCTCCCAAAGCGAAAACCGTGCTGGCAATACCTTTCTAGAAACCCCTCCCACGGCACCACATGTTCGGCTCCGGCCAAACGAAAGGTGACCTCAGGCCTCAAGGTAAGTTCCAGTGTTTCACGTCGGGGGAGTTGGGTGTGCAGTGGTTTCCATGAGGCCATACTCCACCACGGAGTGCCTTAACTCTGCGACGCTCCTGGGGGCACACAGGATAGGAGCTCGTTCGCCAATTTCGCAGGATGACTTCTCTCCGTGCCGGAAGGGCGGCTCCTGGCTTCTGAGGAACCTTAGCCTAAACAGGCCCCTGGAGAAAGCTCTTCACATTCATAGCAAGGGCCACGTACTGCTCTCTGGCTTGCCTGGGTTGAGTGCCCCAAGTCGTCAAAGAGCCTCGCGAAGGCAGTGCTGCGCAGACTCCCTTTGCCAGTCGCACGGCCTCCTTGACTGAAAGAGAACTGCAGTGCCAGAAGGCACCGTGCTGACGACTGGCTCCAGGAGGAGACTCGGGACAGCACTCTCACAGAAGCGAAAGCTAGGCTGTGGGCCCAGCCTGAGGACCAGCACGTTTTCCACACTTAACACAGCTAAGGCATGAGCCAGACGACAGCCTTGGTCACTGAGGCCTATCTAAGGTACTGCCATACTTACCCACTAGATCCCACGCAGAGGTCCCTGTGCCCAAAAGGGCCTCCATGGAAGGGCCCTGTTCCTCCCGTGTGTTTCCTTGAGGTAATCAGAAACCACTGAGGATAACTACGTGAGCTCAGCTTTGAAACTGGGCGACCCTGGCCAAACCTGATTCCCCTCCGTGGTGGACGAGACAGTGGCGGGTGCTAAGCTGCCTGAAGCACACTCCTCGCGCGCACCTTCTCTTTGCTGCCGGAAGGCCTCACATAAGAAGTCTGAGTTGACTCGTGACAGAAGAAGTCTGAGTTGACTCGTGTGAGGCCTGCCGCTCTCAGTTCCTTGCTGGGGGCTTCAGCAGGAGCGCTCTGGAGCTCGCCGGCAGAAGAACGGTGAGTCCCCCCGCCCCACCCCGGCCTCAAGCAAAATTCCAGATTTCCCCCGACAGTAACACCTCGGAGTGCCAGAGGGAGCGGAGGGGCTCGCGTTAACGGAATGCTTCAACCGTGGAAGGTATTTCACGAGACACTGTGCACTCACGTTCGTTGTAACGACTGTCAAAGGGCACTCACGGTATGCCTTCCAACTCCTCGGCTGTGTTTGAGCCCCAGGAAGTAAATGCGTTCGTTTGACTAAGCTCCGTGAATGTGCAACGGTGATGGCGAAGCGCTGCCCTGTTCGCTCGAAAGCTCTCGTTCGCGCGGCCTTCACACGGCCTCAAGGTACGCAGTTCTAAACAGCCTTACATTCCATGCTGGTGTGCCAAGCCCCCCACCCACCCGCAGGGAGGAATTTGGGCTCTTCTGAGAAACACCAGTGTGCGCCACAAGTGAAACCAGGGCGTCTCCCCCAGGACGTCGCCGAACGGCAGTCGGATGCCAGAGGTGTACTTCCAGCCGGAAAAAGAGGGGAAAAGGACAGCTTTCCCAGGGACAATTCTGGACCCTTGGGACCATCCAGAATCACCAAGGCCTAAACTTTGCACGGCCTGGGGAACGCTCTTCCGCCTGTCCAGCAATCCCCACGTCAAAACCTTTCTCAGCAGAGGCAGGCACTCTCTCCCTTGTACTAGATAGCTCGGCAGAGCCTTCCGAGAAACATGCTGCGTCATTCAGCTTGAACGTGGGACGCGGAGGGGAGAGGACGCTTTCTCCCCGTTTGGAGGCGCCTTGCGCTTGGCTTCAAAGCTGCCTTGAACAGCACTAGCGGCCCGACGTCTCTGCACGGCAGGACTGTCGTTGTGGGCCGAGGCTGCGTGTTCTCCCAAAGCGAAAACCGTGCTGGCAATACCTTTCTAGAAACCCCTCCCACGGCACCACATGTTCGGCTCCGGCCAAACGAAAGGTGACCTCAGGCCTCAAGGTAAGTTCCAGTGTTTCACGTCGGGGGAGTTGGGTGTGCAGTGGTTTCCATGAGGCCATACTCCACCACGGAGTGCCTTAACTCTGCGACGCTCCTGGGGGCACACAGGATAGGAGCTCGTTCGCCAATTTCGCAGGATGACTTCTCTCCGTGCCGGAAGGGCGGCTCCTGGCTTCTGAGGAACCTTAGCCTAAACAGGCCCCTGGAGAAAGCTCTTCACATTCATAGCAAGGGCAACGTACTGCTCTCTGGCTTGCCTGGGTTGAGTGCCCCAAGTCGTCAAAGAGCCTCGCGAAGGCAGTGCTGCGCAGACTCCCTTTGCCAGTCGCACGGCCTCCTTGACTGAAAGAGAACTGCAGTGCCGGAAGGCACCGTGCTGACGACTGGCTCCAGGAGGAGACTCGGGACAGCACTCTCACAGAAGCGAAAGCTAGGCTGTGGGCCCAGCCTGAGGACCAGCACGTTTTCCACACTTAACACAGCTAAGGCATGAGCCAGACGACAGCCTTGGTCACTGAGGCCTATCTAAGGTACTGCCATACTTACCCACTAGATCCCACGCAGAGGTCCCTGTGCCCAAAAGGGCCTCCATGGAAGGGCCCTGTTCCTCCCGTGTGTTTCCTTGAGGTAATCAGAAACCACTGAGGATAACTACGTGAGCTCAGCTTTGAAACTGGGCGACCCTGGCCAAACCTGATTCCCCTCCGTGGTGGACGAGACAGTGGCGGGTGCTAAGCTGCCTGAAGCACACTCCTCGCGCGCACCTTCTCTTTGCTGCCGGAAGGCCTCACATAAGAAGTCTGAGTTGACTCGTGACAGAAGAAGTCTGAGTTGACTCGTGTGAGGCCTGCCGCTCTCAGTTCCTTGCTGGGGGCTTCAGCAGGAGCGCTCTGGAGCTCGCCGGCAGAAGAACGGTGAGTCCCCCCGCCCCACCCCGGCCTCAAGCAAAAGTCCAGATTTCCCCCGACAGTAACACCTCGGAGTGCCAGAGGGAGCGGAGGGGCTCGCGTTAACGGAATGCTTCAACCGTGGAAGGTATTTCACGAGACACTGTGCACTCACGTTCGTTGTAACGACTGTCAAAGGGCACTCACGGTATGCCTTCCAACTCCTCGGCTGTGTTTGAGCCCCAGGAAGTAAATGCGTTCGTTTGACTAAGCTCCGTGAATGTGCAACGGTGATGGCGAAGCGCTGCCCTGTTCGCTCGAAAGCTCTCGTTCGCGCGGCCTTCACACGGCCTCAAGGTACGCAGTTCTAAACAGCCTTACATTCCATGCTGGTGTGCCAAGCCCCCCACCCACCCGCAGGGAGGAATTTGGGCTCTTCTGAGAAACACCAGTGTGCGCCACAAGTGAAACCAGGGCGTCTCCCCCAGGACGTCGCCGAACGGCAGTCGGATGCCAGAGGTGTACTTCCAGCCGGAAAAAGAGGGGAAAAGGACAGCTTTCCCAGGGACAATTCTGGACCCTTGGGACCATCCAGAATCACCAAGGCCTAAACTTTGCACGGCCTGGGGAACGCTCTTCCGCCTGTCCAGCAATCCCCACGTCAAAACCTTTCTCAGCAGAGGCAGGCACTCTCTCCCTTGTACTAGATAGCTCGGCAGAGCCTTCCGAGAAACATGCTGCGTCATTCAGCTTGAACGTGGGACGCGGAGGGGAGAGGACGCTTTCTCCCCGTTTGGAGGCGCCTTGCGCTTGGCTTCAAAGCTGCCTTGAACAGCACTAGCGGCCCGACGTCTCTGCACGGCAGGACTGTCGTTGTGGGCCGAGGCTGCGTGTTCTCCCAAAGCGAAAACCGTGCTGGCAATACCTTTCTAGAAACCCCTCCCACGGCACCACATGTTCGGCTCCGGCCAAACGAAAGGTGACCTCAGGCCTCAAGGTAAGTTCCAGTGTTTCACGTCGGGGGAGTTGGGTGTGCAGTGGTTTCCATGAGGCCATACTCCACCACGGAGTGCCTTAACTCTGCGACGCTCCTGGGGGCACACAGGATAGGAGCTCGTTCGCCAATTTCGCAGGATGACTTCTCTCCGTGCCGGAAGGGCGGCTCCTGGCTTCTGAGGAACCTTAGCCTAAACAGGCCCCTGGAGAAAGCTCTTCACATTCATAGCAAGGGCAACGTACTGCTCTCTGGCTTGCCTGGGTTGAGTGCCCCAAGTCGTCAAAGAGCCTCGCGAAGGCAGTGCTGCGCAGACTCCCTTTGCCAGTCGCACGGCCTCCTTGACTGAAAGAGAACTGCAGTGCCGGAAGGCACCGTGCTGACGACTGGCTCCAGGAGGAGACTCGGGACAGCACTCTCACAGAAGCGAAAGCTAGGCTGTGGGCCCAGCCTGAGGACCAGCACGTTTTCCACACTTAACACAGCTAAGGCATGAGCCAGACGACAGCCTTGGTCACTGAGGCCTATCTAAGGTACTGCCATACTTACCCACTAGATCCCACGCAGAGGTCCCTGTGCCCAAAAGGGCCTCCATGGAAGGGCCCTGTTCCTCCCGTGTGTTTCCTTGAGGTAATCAGAAACCACTGAGGATAACTACGTGAGCTCAGCTTTGAAACTGGGCGACCCTGGCCAAACCTGATTCCCCTCCGTGGTGGACGAGACAGTGGCGGGTGCTAAGCTGCCTGAAGCACACTCCTCGCGCGCACCTTCTCTTTGCTGCCGGAAGGCCTCACATAAGAAGTCTGAGTTGACTCGTGACAGAAGAAGTCTGAGTTGACTCGTGTGAGGCCTGCCGCTCTCAGTTCCTTGCTGGGGGCTTCAGCAGGAGCGCTCTGGAGCTCGCCGGCAGAAGAACTGTGAGTCCCCCCGCCCCACCCCGGCCTCAAGCAAAAGTCCAGATTTCCCCCGACAGTAACACCTCGGAGTGCCAGAGGGAGCGGAGGGGCTCGCGTTAACGGAATGCTTCAACCGTGGAAGGTATTTCACGAGACACTGTGCACTCACGTTCGTTGTAACGACTGTCAAAGGGCACTCACGGTATGCCTTCCAACTCCTCGGCTGTGTTTGAGCCCCAGGAAGTAAATGCGTTCGTTTGACTAAGCTCCGTGAATGTGCAACGGTGATGGCGAAGCGCTGCCCTGTTCGCTCGAAAGCTCTCGTTCGCGCGGCCTTCACACGGCCTCAAGGTACGCAGTTCTAAACAGCCTTACATTCCATGCTGGTGTGCCAAGCCCCCCACCCACCCGCAGGGAGGAATTTGGGCTCTTCTGAGAAACACCAGTGTGCGCCACAAGTGAAACCAGGGCGTCTCCCCCAGGACGTCGCCGAACGGCAGTCGGATGCCAGAGGTGTACTTCCAGCCGGAAAAAGAGGGGAAAAGGACAGCTTTCCCAGGGACAATTCTGGACCCTTGGGACCATCCAGAATCACCAAGGCCTAAACTTTGCACGGCCTGGGGAACGCTCTTCCGCCTGTCCAGCAATCCCCACGTCAAAACCTTTCTCAGCAGAGGCAGGCACTCTCTCCCTTGTACTAGATAGCTCGGCAGAGCCTTCCGAGAAACATGCTGCGTCATTCAGCTTGAACGTGGGACGCGGAGGGGAGAGGACGCTTTCTCCCCGTTTGGAGGCGCCTTGCGCTTGGCTTCAAAGCTGCCTTGAACAGCACTAGCGGCCCGACGTCTCTGCACGGCAGGACTGTCGTTGTGGGCCGAGGCTGCGTGTTCTCCCAAAGCGAAAACCGTGCTGGCAATACCTTTCTAGAAACCCCTCCCACGGCACCACATGTTCGGCTCCGGCCAAACGAAAGGTGACCTCAGGCCTCAAGGTAAGTTCCAGTGTTTCACGTCGGGGGAGTTGGGTGTGCAGTGGTTTCCATGAGGCCATACTCCACCACGGAGTGCCTTAACTCTGCGACGCTCCTGGGGGCACACAGGATAGGAGCTCGTTCGCCAATTTCGCAGGATGACTTCTCTCCGTGCCGGAAGGGCGGCTCCTGGCTTCTGAGGAACCTTAGCCTAAACAGGCCCCTGGAGAAAGCTCTTCACATTCATAGCAAGGGCAACGTACTGCTCTCTGGCTTGCCTGGGTTGAGTGCCCCAAGTCGTCAAAGAGCCTCGCGAAGGCAGTGCTGCGCAGACTCCCTTTGCCAGTCGCACGGCCTCCTTGACTGAAAGAGAACTGCAGTGCCGGAAGGCACCGTGCTGACGACTGGCTCCAGGAGGAGACTCGGGACAGCACTCTCACAGAAGCGAAAGCTAGGCTGTGGGCCCAGCCTGAGGACCAGCACGTTTTCCACACTTAACACAGCTAAGGCATGAGCCAGACGACAGCCTTGGTCACTGAGGCCTATCTAAGGTACTGCCATACTTACCCACTAGATCCCACGCAGAGGTCCCTGTGCCCAAAAGGGCCTCCATGGAAGGGCCCTGTTCCTCCCGTGTGTTTCCTTGAGGTAATCAGAAACCACTGAGGATAACTACGTGAGCTCAGCTTTGAAACTGGGCGACCCTGGCCAAACCTGATTCCCCTCCGTGGTGGACGAGACAGTGGCGGGTGCTAAGCTGCCTGAAGCACACTCCTCGCGCGCACCTTCTCTTTGCTGCCGGAAGGCCTCACATAAGAAGTCTGAGTTGACTCGTGACAGAAGAAGTCTGAGTTGACTCGTGTGAGGCCTGCCGCTCTCAGTTCCTTGCTGGGGGCTTCAGCAGGAGCGCTCTGGAGCTCGCCGGCAGAAGAACGGTGAGTCCCCCCGCCCCACCCCGGCCTCAAGCAAAAGTCCAGATTTCCCCCGACAGTAACACCTCGGAGTGCCAGAGGGAGCGGAGGGGCTCGCGTTAACGGAATGCTTCAACCGTGGAAGGTATTTCACGAGACACTGTGCACTCACGTTCGTTGTAACGACTGTCAAAGGGCACTCACGGTATGCCTTCCAACTCCTCGGCTGTGTTTGAGCCCCAGGAAGTAAATGCGTTCGTTTGACTAAGCTCCGTGAATGTGCAACGGTGATGGCGAAGCGCTGCCCTGTTCGCTCGAAAGCTCTCGTTCGCGCGGCCTTCACACGGCCTCAAGGTACGCAGTTCTAAACAGCCTTACATTCCATGCTGGTGTGCCAAGCCCCCCACCCACCCGCAGGGAGGAATTTGGGCTCTTCTGAGAAACACCAGTGTGCGCCACAAGTGAAACCAGGGCGTCTCCCCCAGGACGTCGCCGAACGGCAGTCGGATGCCAGAGGTGTACTTCCAGCCGGAAAAAGAGGGGAAAAGGACAGCTTTCCCAGGGACAATTCTGGACCCTTGGGACCATCCAGAATCACCAAGGCCTAAACTTTGCACGGCCTGGGGAACGCTCTTCCGCCTGTCCAGCAATCCCCACGTCAAAACCTTTCTCAGCAGAGGCAGGCACTCTCTCCCTTGTACTAGATAGCTCGGCAGAGCCTTCCGAGAAACATGCTGCGTCATTCAGCTTGAACGTGGGACGCGGAGGGGAGAGGACGCTTTCTCCCCGTTTGGAGGCGCCTTGCGCTTGGCTTCAAAGCTGCCTTGAACAGCACTAGCGGCCCGACGTCTCTGCACGGCAGGACTGTCGTTGTGGGCCGAGGCTGCGTGTTCTCCCAAAGCGAAAACCGTGCTGGCAATACCTTTCTAGAAACCCCTCCCACGGCACCACATGTTCGGCTCCGGCCAAACGAAAGGTGACCTCAGGCCTCAAGGTAAGTTCCAGTGTTTCACGTCGGGGGAGTTGGGTGTGCAGTGGTTTCCATGAGGCCATACTCCACCACGGAGTGCCTTAACTCTGCGACGCTCCTGGGGGCACACAGGATAGGAGCTCGTTCGCCAATTTCGCAGGATGACTTCTCTCCGTGCCGGAAGGGCGGCTCCTGGCTTCTGAGGAACCTTAGCCTAAACAGGCCCCTGGAGAAAGCTCTTCACATTCATAGCAAGGGCCACGTACTGCTCTCTGGCTTGCCTGGGTTGAGTGCCCCAAGTCGTCAAAGAGCCTCGCGAAGGCAGTGCTGCGCAGACTCCCTTTGCCAGTCGCACGGCCTCCTTGACTGAAAGAGAACTGCAGTGCCAGAAGGCACCGTGCTGACGACTGGCTCCAGGAGGAGACTCGGGACAGCACTCTCACAGAAGCGAAAGCTAGGCTGTGGGCCCAGCCTGAGGACCAGCACGTTTTCCACACTTAACACAGCTAAGGCATGAGCCAGACGACAGCCTTGGTCACTGAGGCCTATCTAAGGTACTGCCATACTTACCCACTAGATCCCACGCAGAGGTCCCTGTGCCCAAAAGGGCCTCCATGGAAGGGCCCTGTTCCTCCCGTGTGTTTCCTTGAGGTAATCAGAAACCACTGAGGATAACTACGTGAGCTCAGCTTTGAAACTGGGCGACCCTGGCCAAACCTGATTCCCCTCCGTGGTGGACGAGACAGTGGCGGGTGCTAAGCTGCCTGAAGCACACTCCTCGCGCGCACCTTCTCTTTGCTGCCGGAAGGCCTCACATAAGAAGTCTGAGTTGACTCGTGACAGAAGAAGTCTGAGTTGACTCGTGTGAGGCCTGCCGCTCTCAGTTCCTTGCTGGGGGCTTCAGCAGGAGCGCTCTGGAGCTCGCCGGCAGAAGAACGGTGAGTCCCCCCGCCCCACCCCGGCCTCAAGCAAAATTCCAGATTTCCCCCGACAGTAACACCTCGGAGTGCCAGAGGGAGCGGAGGGGCTCGCGTTAACGGAATGCTTCAACCGTGGAAGGTATTTCACGAGACACTGTGCACTCACGTTCGTTGTAACGACTGTCAAAGGGCACTCACGGTATGCCTTCCAACTCCTCGGCTGTGTTTGAGCCCCAGGAAGTAAATGCGTTCGTTTGACTAAGCTCCGTGAATGTGCAACGGTGATGGCGAAGCGCTGCCCTGTTCGCTCGAAAGCTCTCGTTCGCGCGGCCTTCACACGGCCTCAAGGTACGCAGTTCTAAACAGCCTTACATTCCATGCTGGTGTGCCAAGCCCCCCACCCACCCGCAGGGAGGAATTTGGGCTCTTCTGAGAAACACCAGTGTGCGCCACAAGTGAAACCAGGGCGTCTCCCCCAGGACGTCGCCGAACGGCAGTCGGATGCCAGAGGTGTACTTCCAGCCGGAAAAAGAGGGGAAAAGGACAGCTTTCCCAGGGACAATTCTGGACCCTTGGGACCATCCAGAATCACCAAGGCCTAAACTTTGCACGGCCTGGGGAACGCTCTTCCGCCTGTCCAGCAATCCCCACGTCAAAACCTTTCTCAGCAGAGGCAGGCACTCTCTCCCTTGTACTAGATAGCTCGGCAGAGCCTTCCGAGAAACATGCTGCGTCATTCAGCTTGAACGTGGGACGCGGAGGGGAGAGGACGCTTTCTCCCCGTTTGGAGGCGCCTTGCGCTTGGCTTCAAAGCTGCCTTGAACAGCACTAGCGGCCCGACGTCTCTGCACGGCAGGACTGTCGTTGTGGGCCGAGGCTGCGTGTTCTCCCAAAGCGAAAACCGTGCTGGCAATACCTTTCTAGAAACCCCTCCCACGGCACCACATGTTCGGCTCCGGCCAAACGAAAGGTGACCTCAGGCCTCAAGGTAAGTTCCAGTGTTTCACGTCGGGGGAGTTGGGTGTGCAGTGGTTTCCATGAGGCCATACTCCACCACGGAGTGCCTTAACTCTGCGACGCTCCTGGGGGCACACAGGATAGGAGCTCGTTCGCCAATTTCGCAGGATGACTTCTCTCCGTGCCGGAAGGGCGGCTCCTGGCTTCTGAGGAACCTTAGCCTAAACAGGCCCCTGGAGAAAGCTCTTCACATTCATAGCAAGGGCAACGTACTGCTCTCTGGCTTGCCTGGGTTGAGTGCCCCAAGTCGTCAAAGAGCCTCGCGAAGGCAGTGCTGCGCAGACTCCCTTTGCCAGTCGCACGGCCTCCTTTACTGAAAGAGAACTGCAGTGCCAGAAGGCACCGTGCTGACGACTGGCTCCAGGAGGAGACTCGGGACAGCACTCTCACAGAAGCGAAAGCTAGGCTGTGGGCCCAGCCTGAGGACCAGCACGTTTTCCACACTTAACACAGCTAAGGCATGAGCCAGACGACAGCCTTGGTCACTGAGGCCTATCTAAGGTACTGCCATACTTACCCACTAGATCCCACGCAGAGGTCCCTGTGCCCAAAAGGGCCTCCATGGAAGGGCCCTGTTCCTCCCGTGTGTTTCCTTGAGGTAATCAGAAACCACTGAGGATAACTACGTGAGCTCAGCTTTGAAACTGGGCGACCCTGGCCAAACCTGATTCCCCTCCGTGGTGGACGAGACAGTGGCGGGTGCTAAGCTGCCTGAAGCACACTCCTCGCGCGCACCTTCTCTTTGCTGCCGGAAGGCCTCACATAAGAAGTCTGAGTTGACTCGTGACAGAAGAAGTCTGAGTTGACTCGTGTGAGGCCTGCCGCTCTCAGTTCCTTGCTGGGGGCTTCAGCAGGAGCGCTCTGGAGCTCGCCGGCAGAAGAACGGTGAGTCCCCCCGCCCCACCCCGGCCTCAAGCAAAAGTCCAGATTTCCCCCGACAGTAACACCTCGGAGTGCCAGAGGGAGCGGAGGGGCTCGCGTTAACGGAATGCTTCAACCGTGGAAGGTATTTCACGAGACACTGTGCACTCACGTTCGTTGTAACGACTGTCAAAGGGCACTCACGGTATGCCTTCCAACTCCTCGGCTGTGTTTGAGCCCCAGGAAGTAAATGCGTTCGTTTGACTAAGCTCCGTGAATGTGCAACGGTGATGGCGAAGCGCTGCCCTGTTCGCTCGAAAGCTCTCGTTCGCGCGGCCTTCACACGGCCTCAAGGTACGCAGTTCTAAACAGCCTTACATTCCATGCTGGTGTGCCAAGCCCCCCACCCACCCGCAGGGAGGAATTTGGGCTCTTCTGAGAAACACCAGTGTGCGCCACAAGTGAAACCAGGGCGTCTCCCCCAGGACGTCGCCGAACGGCAGTCGGATGCCAGAGGTGTACTTCCAGCCGGAAAAAGAGGGGAAAAGGACAGCTTTCCCAGGGACAATTCTGGACCCTTGGGACCATCCAGAATCACCAAGGCCTAAACTTTGCACGGCCTGGGGAACGCTCTTCCGCCTGTCCAGCAATCCCCACGTCAAAACCTTTCTCAGCAGAGGCAGGCACTCTCTCCCTTGTACTAGATAGCTCGGCAGAGCCTTCCGAGAAACATGCTGCGTCATTCAGCTTGAACGTGGGACGCGGAGGGGAGAGGACGCTTTCTCCCCGTTTGGAGGCGCCTTGCGCTTGGCTTCAAAGCTGCCTTGAACAGCACTAGCGGCCCGACGTCTCTGCACGGCAGGACTGTCGTTGTGGGCCGAGGCTGCGTGTTCTCCCAAAGCGAAAACCGTGCTGGCAATACCTTTCTAGAAACCCCTCCCACGGCACCACATGTTCGGCTCCGGCCAAACGAAAGGTGACCTCAGGCCTCAAGGTAAGTTCCAGTGTTTCACGTCGGGGGAGTTGGGTGTGCAGTGGTTTCCATGAGGCCATACTCCACCACGGAGTGCCTTAACTCTGCGACGCTCCTGGGGGCACACAGGATAGGAGCTCGTTCGCCAATTTCGCAGGATGACTTCTCTCCGTGCCGGAAGGGCGGCTCCTGGCTTCTGAGGAACCTTAGCCTAAACAGGCCCCTGGAGAAAGCTCTTCACATTCATAGCAAGGGCAACGTACTGCTCTCTGGCTTGCCTGGGTTGAGTGCCCCAAGTCGTCAAAGAGCCTCGCGAAGGCAGTGCTGCGCAGACTCCCTTTGCCAGTCGCACGGCCTCCTTGACTGAAAGAGAACTGCAGTGCCGGAAGGCACCGTGCTGACGACTGGCTCCAGGAGGAGACTCGGGACAGCACTCTCACAGAAGCGAAAGCTAGGCTGTGGGCCCAGCCTGAGGACCAGCACGTTTTCCACACTTAACACAGCTAAGGCATGAGCCAGACGACAGCCTTGGTCACTGAGGCCTATCTAAGGTACTGCCATACTTACCCACTAGATCCCACGCAGAGGTCCCTGTGCCCAAAAGGGCCTCCATGGAAGGGCCCTGTTCCTCCCGTGTGTTTCCTTGAGGTAATCAGAAACCACTGAGGATAACTACGTGAGCTCAGCTTTGAAACTGGGCGACCCTGGCCAAACCTGATTCCCCTCCGTGGTGGACGAGACAGTGGCGGGTGCTAATCTGCCTGAAGCACACTCCTCGCGCGCACCTTCTCTTTGCTGCCGGAAGGCCTCACATAAGAAGTCTGAGTTGACTCGTGACAGAAGAAGTCTGAGTTGACTCGTGTGAGGCCTGCCGCTCTCAGTTCCTTGCTGGGGGCTTCAGCAGGAGCGCTCTGGAGCTCGCCGGCAGAAGAACTGTGAGTCCCCCCGCCCCACCCCGGCCTCAAGCAAAAGTCCAGATTTCCCCCGACAGTAACACCTCGGAGTGCCAGAGGGAGCGGAGGGGCTCGCGTTAACGGAATGCTTCAACCGTGGAAGGTATTTCACGAGACACTGTGCACTCACGTTCGTTGTAACGACTGTCAAAGGGCACTCACGGTATGCCTTCCAACTCCTCGGCTGTGTTTGAGCCCCAGGAAGTAAATGCGTTCGTTTGACTAAGCTCCGTGAATGTGCAACGGTGATGGCGAAGCGCTGCCCTGTTCGCTCGAAAGCTCTCGTTCGCGCGGCCTTCACACGGCCTCAAGGTACGCAGTTCTAAACAGCCTTACATTCCATGCTGGTGTGCCAAGCCCCCCACCCACCCGCAGGGAGGAATTTGGGCTCTTCTGAGAAACACCAGTGTGCGCCACAAGTGAAACCAGGGCGTCTCCCCCAGGACGTCGCCGAACGGCAGTCGGATGCCAGAGGTGTACTTCCAGCCGGAAAAAGAGGGGAAAAGGACAGCTTTCCCAGGGACAATTCTGGACCCTTGGGACCATCCAGAATCACCAAGGCCTAAACTTTGCACGGCCTGGGGAACGCTCTTCCGCCTGTCCAGCAATCCCCACGTCAAAACCTTTCTCAGCAGAGGCAGGCACTCTCTCCCTTGTACTAGATAGCTCGGCAGAGCCTTCCGAGAAACATGCTGCGTCATTCAGCTTGAACGTGGGACGCGGAGGGGAGAGGACGCTTTCTCCCCGTTTGGAGGCGCCTTGCGCTTGGCTTCAAAGCTGCCTTGAACAGCACTAGCGGCCCGACGTCTCTGCACGGCAGGACTGTCGTTGTGGGCCGAGGCTGCGTGTTCTCCCAAAGCGAAAACCGTGCTGGCAATACCTTTCTAGAAACCCCTCCCACGGCACCACATGTTCGGCTCCGGCCAAACGAAAGGTGACCTCAGGCCTCAAGGTAAGTTCCAGTGTTTCACGTCGGGGGAGTTGGGTGTGCAGTGGTTTCCATGAGGCCATACTCCACCACGGAGTGCCTTAACTCTGCGACGCTCCTGGGGGCACACAGGATAGGAGCTCGTTCGCCAATTTCGCAGGATGACTTCTCTCCGTGCCGGAAGGGCGGCTCCTGGCTTCTGAGGAACCTTAGCCTAAACAGGCCCCTGGAGAAAGCTCTTCACATTCATAGCAAGGGCAACGTACTGCTCTCTGGCTTGCCTGGGTTGAGTGCCCCAAGTCGTCAAAGAGCCTCGCGAAGGCAGTGCTGCGCAGACTCCTTTGCCAGTCGCACGGCCTCCTTGACTGAAAGAGAACTGCAGTGCCGGAAGGCACCGTGCTGACGACTGGCTCCAGGAGGAGACTCGGGACAGCACTCTCACAGAAGCGAAAGCTAGGCTGTGGGCCCAGCCTGAGGACCAGCACGTTTTCCACACTTAACACAGCTAAGGCATGAGCCAGACGACAGCCTTGGTCACTGAGGCCTATCTAAGGTACTGCCATACTTACCCACTAGATCCCACGCAGAGGTCCCTGTGCCCAAAAGGGCCTCCATGGAAGGGCCCTGTTCCTCCCGTGTGTTTCCTTGAGGTAATCAGAAACCACTGAGGATAACTACGTGAGCTCAGCTTTGAAACTGGGCGACCCTGGCCAAACCTGATTCCCCTCCGTGGTGGACGAGACAGTGGCGGGTGCTAAGCTGCCTGAAGCACACTCCTCGCGCGCACCTTCTCTTTGCTGCCGGAAGGCCTCACATAAGAAGTCTGAGTTGACTCGTGACAGAAGAAGTCTGAGTTGACTCGTGTGAGGCCTGCCGCTCTCAGTTCCTTGCTGGGGGCTTCAGCAGGAGCGCTCTGGAGCTCGCCGGCAGAAGAACTGTGAGTCCCCCCGCCCCACCCCGGCCTCAAGCAAAAGTCCAGATTTCCCCCGACAGTAACACCTCGGAGTGCCAGAGGGAGCGGAGGGGCTCGCGTTAACGGAATGCTTCAACCGTGGAAGGTATTTCACGAGACACTGTGCACTCACGTTCGTTGTAACGACTGTCAAAGGGCACTCACGGTATGCCTTCCAACTCCTCGGCTGTGTTTGAGCCCCAGGAAGTAAATGCGTTCGTTTGACTAAGCTCCGTGAATGTGCAACGGTGATGGCGAAGCGCTGCCCTGTTCGCTCGAAAGCTCTCGTTCGCGCGGCCTTCACACGGCCTCAAGGTACGCAGTTCTAAACAGCCTTACATTCCATGCTGGTGTGCCAAGCCCCCCACCCACCCGCAGGGAGGAATTTGGGCTCTTCTGAGAAACACCAGTGTGCGCCACAAGTGAAACCAGGGCGTCTCCCCCAGGACGTCGCCGAACGGCAGTCGGATGCCAGAGGTGTACTTCCAGCCGGAAAAAGAGGGGAAAAGGACAGCTTTCCCAGGGACAATTCTGGACCCTTGGGACCATCCAGAATCACCAAGGCCTAAACTTTGCACGGCCTGGGGAACGCTCTTCCGCCTGTCCAGCAATCCCCACGTCAAAACCTTTCTCAGCAGAGGCAGGCACTCTCTCCCTTGTACTAGATAGCTCGGCAGAGCCTTCCGAGAAACATGCTGCGTCATTCAGCTTGAACGTGGGACGCGGAGGGGAGAGGACGCTTTCTCCCCGTTTGGAGGCGCCTTGCGCTTGGCTTCAAAGCTGCCTTGAACAGCACTAGCGGCCCGACGTCTCTGCACGGCAGGACTGTCGTTGTGGGCCGAGGCTGCGTGTTCTCCCAAAGCGAAAACCGTGCTGGCAATACCTTTCTAGAAACCCCTCCCACGGCACCACATGTTCGGCTCCGGCCAAACGAAAGGTGACCTCAGGCCTCAAGGTAAGTTCCAGTGTTTCACGTCGGGGGAGTTGGGTGTGCAGTGGTTTCCATGAGGCCATACTCCACCACGGAGTGCCTTAACTCTGCGACGCTCCTGGGGGCACACAGGATAGGAGCTCGTTCGCCAATTTCGCAGGATGACTTCTCTCCGTGCCGGAAGGGCGGCTCCTGGCTTCTGAGGAACCTTAGCCTAAACAGGCCCCTGGAGAAAGCTCTTCACATTCATAGCAAGGGCAACGTACTGCTCTCTGGCTTGCCTGGGTTGAGTGCCCCAAGTCGTCAAAGAGCCTCGCGAAGGCAGTGCTGCGCAGACTCCCTTTGCCAGTCGCACGGCCTCCTTGACTGAAAGAGAACTGCAGTGCCGGAAGGCACCGTGCTGACGACTGGCTCCAGGAGGAGACTCGGGACAGCACTCTCACAGAAGCGAAAGCTAGGCTGTGGGCCCAGCCTGAGGACCAGCACGTTTTCCACACTTAACACAGCTAAGGCATGAGCCAGACGACAGCCTTGGTCACTGAGGCCTATCTAAGGTACTGCCATACTTACCCACTAGATCCCACGCAGAGGTCCCTGTGCCCAAAAGGGCCTCCATGGAAGGGCCCTGTTCCTCCCGTGTGTTTCCTTGAGGTAATCAGAAACCACTGAGGATAACTACGTGAGCTCAGCTTTGAAACTGGGCGACCCTGGCCAAACCTGATTCCCCTCCGTGGTGGACGAGACAGTGGCGGGTGCTAAGCTGCCTGAAGCACACTCCTCGCGCGCACCTTCTCTTTGCTGCCGGAAGGCCTCACATAAGAAGTCTGAGTTGACTCGTGACAGAAGAAGTCTGAGTTGACTCGTGTGAGGCCTGCCGCTCTCAGTTCCTTGCTGGGGGCTTCAGCAGGAGCGCTCTGGAGCTCGCCGGCAGAAGAACGGTGAGTCCCCCCGCCCCACCCCGGCCTCAAGCAAAAGTCCAGATTTCCCCCGACAGTAACACCTCGGAGTGCCAGAGGGAGCGGAGGGGCTCGCGTTAACGGAATGCTTCAACCGTGGAAGGTATTTCACGAGACACTGTGCACTCACGTTCGTTGTAACGACTGTCAAAGGGCACTCACGGTATGCCTTCCAACTCCTCGGCTGTGTTTGAGCCCCAGGAAGTAAATGCGTTCGTTTGACTAAGCTCCGTGAATGTGCAACGGTGATGGCGAAGCGCTGCCCTGTTCGCTCGAAAGCTCTCGTTCGCGCGGCCTTCACACGGCCTCAAGGTACGCAGTTCTAAACAGCCTTACATTCCATGCTGGTGTGCCAAGCCCCCCACCCACCCGCAGGGAGGAATTTGGGCTCTTCTGAGAAACACCAGTGTGCGCCACAAGTGAAACCAGGGCGTCTCCCCCAGGACGTCGCCGAACGGCAGTCGGATGCCAGAGGTGTACTTCCAGCCGGAAAAAGAGGGGAAAAGGACAGCTTTCCCAGGGACAATTCTGGACCCTTGGGACCATCCAGAATCACCAAGGCCTAAACTTTGCACGGCCTGGGGAACGCTCTTCCGCCTGTCCAGCAATCCCCACGTCAAAACCTTTCTCAGCAGAGGCAGGCACTCTCTCCCTTGTACTAGATAGCTCGGCAGAGCCTTCCGAGAAACATGCTGCGTCATTCAGCTTGAACGTGGGACGCGGAGGGGAGAGGACGCTTTCTCCCCGTTTGGAGGCGCCTTGCGCTTGGCTTCAAAGCTGCCTTGAACAGCACTAGCGGCCCGACGTCTCTGCACGGCAGGACTGTCGTTGTGGGCCGAGGCTGCGTGTTCTCCCAAAGCGAAAACCGTGCTGGCAATACCTTTCTAGAAACCCCTCCCACGGCACCACATGTTCGGCTCCGGCCAAACGAAAGGTGACCTCAGGCCTCAAGGTAAGTTCCAGTGTTTCACGTCGGGGGAGTTGGGTGTGCAGTGGTTTCCATGAGGCCATACTCCACCACGGAGTGCCTTAACTCTGCGACGCTCCTGGGGGCACACAGGATAGGAGCTCGTTCGCCAATTTCGCAGGATGACTTCTCTCCGTGCCGGAAGGGCGGCTCCTGGCTTCTGAGGAACCTTAGCCTAAACAGGCCCCTGGAGAAAGCTCTTCACATTCATAGCAAGGGCAACGTACTGCTCTCTGGCTTGCCTGGGTTGAGTGCCCCAAGTCGTCAAAGAGCCTCGCGAAGGCAGTGCTGCGCAGACTCCCTTTGCCAGTCGCACGGCCTCCTTGACTGAAAGAGAACTGCAGTGCCGGAAGGCACCGTGCTGACGACTGGCTCCAGGAGGAGACTCGGGACAGCACTCTCACAGAAGCGAAAGCTAGGCTGTGGGCCCAGCCTGAGGACCAGCACGTTTTCCACACTTAACACAGCTAAGGCATGAGCCAGACGACAGCCTTGGTCACTGAGGCCTATCTAAGGTACTGCCATACTTACCCACTAGATCCCACGCAGAGGTCCCTGTGCCCAAAAGGGCCTCCATGGAAGGGCCCTGTTCCTCCCGTGTGTTTCCTTGAGGTAATCAGAAACCACTGAGGATAACTACGTGAGCTCAGCTTTGAAACTGGGCGACCCTGGCCAAACCTGATTCCCCTCCGTGGTGGACGAGACAGTGGCGGGTGCTAAGCTGCCTGAAGCACACTCCTCGCGCGCACCTTCTCTTTGCTGCCGGAAGGCCTCACATAAGAAGTCTGAGTTGACTCGTGACAGAAGAAGTCTGAGTTGACTCGTGTGAGGCCTGCCGCTCTCAGTTCCTTGCTGGGGGCTTCAGCAGGAGCGCTCTGGAGCTCGCCGGCAGAAGAACGGTGAGTCCCCCCGCCCCACCCCGGCCTCAAGCAAAAGTCCAGATTTCCCCCGACAGTAACACCTCGGAGTGCCAGAGGGAGCGGAGGGGCTCGCGTTAACGGAATGCTTCAACCGTGGAAGGTATTTCACGAGACACTGTGCACTCACGTTCGTTGTAACGACTGTCAAAGGGCACTCACGGTATGCCTTCCAACTCCTCGGCTGTGTTTGAGCCCCAGGAAGTAAATGCGTTCGTTTGACTAAGCTCCGTGAATGTGCAACGGTGATGGCGAAGCGCTGCCCTGTTCGCTCGAAAGCTCTCGTTCGCGCGGCCTTCACACGGCCTCAAGGTACGCAGTTCTAAACAGCCTTACATTCCATGCTGGTGTGCCAAGCCCCCCACCCACCCGCAGGGAGGAATTTGGGCTCTTCTGAGAAACACCAGTGTGCGCCACAAGTGAAACCAGGGCGTCTCCCCCAGGACGTCGCCGAACGGCAGTCGGATGCCAGAGGTGTACTTCCAGCCGGAAAAAGAGGGGAAAAGGACAGCTTTCCCAGGGACAATTCTGGACCCTTGGGACCATCCAGAATCACCAAGGCCTAAACTTTGCACGGCCTGGGGAACGCTCTTCCGCCTGTCCAGCAATCCCCACGTCAAAACCTTTCTCAGCAGAGGCAGGCACTCTCTCCCTTGTACTAGATAGCTCGGCAGAGCCTTCCGAGAAACATGCTGCGTCATTCAGCTTGAACGTGGGACGCGGAGGGGAGAGGACGCTTTCTCCCCGTTTGGAGGCGCCTTGCGCTTGGCTTCAAAGCTGCCTTGAACAGCACTAGCGGCCCGACGTCTCTGCACGGCAGGACTGTCGTTGTGGGCCGAGGCTGCGTGTTCTCCCAAAGCGAAAACCGTGCTGGCAATACCTTTCTAGAAACCCCTCCCACGGCACCACATGTTCGGCTCCGGCCAAACGAAAGGTGACCTCAGGCCTCAAGGTAAGTTCCAGTGTTTCACGTCGGGGGAGTTGGGTGTGCAGTGGTTTCCATGAGGCCATACTCCACCACGGAGTGCCTTAACTCTGCGACGCTCCTGGGGGCACACAGGATAGGAGCTCGTTCGCCAATTTCGCAGGATGACTTCTCTCCGTGCCGGAAGGGCGGCTCCTGGCTTCTGAGGAACCTTAGCCTAAACAGGCCCCTGGAGAAAGCTCTTCACATTCATAGCAAGGGCCACGTACTGCTCTCTGGCTTGCCTGGGTTGAGTGCCCCAAGTCGTCAAAGAGCCTCGCGAAGGCAGTGCTGCGCAGACTCCCTTTGCCAGTCGCACGGCCTCCTTGACTGAAAGAGAACTGCAGTGCCAGAAGGCACCGTGCTGACGACTGGCTCCAGGAGGAGACTCGGGACAGCACTCTCACAGAAGCGAAAGCTAGGCTGTGGGCCCAGCCTGAGGACCAGCACGTTTTCCACACTTAACACAGCTAAGGCATGAGCCAGACGACAGCCTTGGTCACTGAGGCCTATCTAAGGTACTGCCATACTTACCCACTAGATCCCACGCAGAGGTCCCTGTGCCCAAAAGGGCCTCCATGGAAGGGCCCTGTTCCTCCCGTGTGTTTCCTTGAGGTAATCAGAAACCACTGAGGATAACTACGTGAGCTCAGCTTTGAAACTGGGCGACCCTGGCCAAACCTGATTCCCCTCCGTGGTGGACGAGACAGTGGCGGGTGCTAAGCTGCCTGAAGCACACTCCTCGCGCGCACCTTCTCTTTGCTGCCGGAAGGCCTCACATAAGAAGTCTGAGTTGACTCGTGACAGAAGAAGTCTGAGTTGACTCGTGTGAGGCCTGCCGCTCTCAGTTCCTTGCTGGGGGCTTCAGCAGGAGCGCTCTGGAGCTCGCCGGCAGAAGAACGGTGAGTCCCCCCGCCCCACCCCGGCCTCAAGCAAAATTCCAGATTTCCCCCGACAGTAACACCTCGGAGTGCCAGAGGGAGCGGAGGGGCTCGCGTTAACGGAATGCTTCAACCGTGGAAGGTATTTCACGAGACACTGTGCACTCACGTTCGTTGTAACGACTGTCAAAGGGCACTCACGGTATGCCTTCCAACTCCTCGGCTGTGTTTGAGCCCCAGGAAGTAAATGCGTTCGTTTGACTAAGCTCCGTGAATGTGCAACGGTGATGGCGAAGCGCTGCCCTGTTCGCTCGAAAGCTCTCGTTCGCGCGGCCTTCACACGGCCTCAAGGTACGCAGTTCTAAACAGCCTTACATTCCATGCTGGTGTGCCAAGCCCCCCACCCACCCGCAGGGAGGAATTTGGGCTCTTCTGAGAAACACCAGTGTGCGCCACAAGTGAAACCAGGGCGTCTCCCCCAGGACGTCGCCGAACGGCAGTCGGATGCCAGAGGTGTACTTCCAGCCGGAAAAAGAGGGGAAAAGGACAGCTTTCCCAGGGACAATTCTGGACCCTTGGGACCATCCAGAATCACCAAGGCCTAAACTTTGCACGGCCTGGGGAACGCTCTTCCGCCTGTCCAGCAATCCCCACGTCAAAACCTTTCTCAGCAGAGGCAGGCACTCTCTCCCTTGTACTAGATAGCTCGGCAGAGCCTTCCGAGAAACATGCTGCGTCATTCAGCTTGAACGTGGGACGCGGAGGGGAGAGGACGCTTTCTCCCCGTTTGGAGGCGCCTTGCGCTTGGCTTCAAAGCTGCCTTGAACAGCACTAGCGGCCCGACGTCTCTGCACGGCAGGACTGTCGTTGTGGGCCGAGGCTGCGTGTTCTCCCAAAGCGAAAACCGTGCTGGCAATACCTTTCTAGAAACCCCTCCCACGGCACCACATGTTCGGCTCCGGCCAAACGAAAGGTGACCTCAGGCCTCAAGGTAAGTTCCAGTGTTTCACGTCGGGGGAGTTGGGTGTGCAGTGGTTTCCATGAGGCCATACTCCACCACGGAGTGCCTTAACTCTGCGACGCTCCTGGGGGCACACAGGATAGGAGCTCGTTCGCCAATTTCGCAGGATGACTTCTCTCCGTGCCGGAAGGGCGGCTCCTGGCTTCTGAGGAACCTTAGCCTAAACAGGCCCCTGGAGAAAGCTCTTCACATTCATAGCAAGGGCAACGTACTGCTCTCTGGCTTGCCTGGGTTGAGTGCCCCAAGTCGTCAAAGAGCCTCGCGAAGGCAGTGCTGCGCAGACTCCCTTTGCCAGTCGCACGGCCTCCTTTACTGAAAGAGAACTGCAGTGCCGGAAGGCACCGTGCTGACGACTGGCTCCAGGAGGAGACTCGGGACAGCACTCTCACAGAAGCGAAAGCTAGGCTGTGGGCCCAGCCTGAGGACCAGCACGTTTTCCACACTTAACACAGCTAAGGCATGAGCCAGACGACAGCCTTGGTCACTGAGGCCTATCTAAGGTACTGCCATACTTACCCACTAGATCCCACGCAGAGGTCCCTGTGCCCAAAAGGGCCTCCATGGAAGGGCCCTGTTCCTCCCGTGTGTTTCCTTGAGGTAATCAGAAACCACTGAGGATAACTACGTGAGCTCAGCTTTGAAACTGGGCGACCCTGGCCAAACCTGATTCCCCTCCGTGGTGGACGAGACAGTGGCGGGTGCTAAGCTGCCTGAAGCACACTCCTCGCGCGCACCTTCTCTTTGCTGCCGGAAGGCCTCACATAAGAAGTCTGAGTTGACTCGTGACAGAAGAAGTCTGAGTTGACTCGTGTGAGGCCTGCCGCTCTCAGTTCCTTGCTGGGGGCTTCAGCAGGAGCGCTCTGGAGCTCGCCGGCAGAAGAACGGTGAGTCCCCCCGCCCCACCCCGGCCTCAAGCAAAAGTCCAGATTTCCCCCGACAGTAACACCTCGGAGTGCCAGAGGGAGCGGAGGGGCTCGCGTTAACGGAATGCTTCAACCGTGGAAGGTATTTCACGAGACACTGTGCACTCACGTTCGTTGTAACGACTGTCAAAGGGCACTCACGGTATGCCTTCCAACTCCTCGGCTGTGTTTGAGCCCCAGGAAGTAAATGCGTTCGTTTGACTAAGCTCCGTGAATGTGCAACGGTGATGGCGAAGCGCTGCCCTGTTCGCTCGAAAGCTCTCGTTCGCGCGGCCTTCACACGGCCTCAAGGTACGCAGTTCTAAACAGCCTTACATTCCATGCTGGTGTGCCAAGCCCCCCACCCACCCGCAGGGAGGAATTTGGGCTCTTCTGAGAAACACCAGTGTGCGCCACAAGTGAAACCAGGGCGTCTCCCCCAGGACGTCGCCGAACGGCAGTCGGATGCCAGAGGTGTACTTCCAGCCGGAAAAAGAGGGGAAAAGGACAGCTTTCCCAGGGACAATTCTGGACCCTTGGGACCATCCAGAATCACCAAGGCCTAAACTTTGCACGGCCTGGGGAACGCTCTTCCGCCTGTCCAGCAATCCCCACGTCAAAACCTTTCTCAGCAGAGGCAGGCACTCTCTCCCTTGTACTAGATAGCTCGGCAGAGCCTTCCGAGAAACATGCTGCGTCATTCAGCTTGAACGTGGGACGCGGAGGGGAGAGGACGCTTTCTCCCCGTTTGGAGGCGCCTTGCGCTTGGCTTCAAAGCTGCCTTGAACAGCACTAGCGGCCCGACGTCTCTGCACGGCAGGACTGTCGTTGTGGGCCGAGGCTGCGTGTTCTCCCAAAGCGAAAACCGTGCTGGCAATACCTTTCTAGAAACCCCTCCCACGGCACCACATGTTCGGCTCCGGCCAAACGAAAGGTGACCTCAGGCCTCAAGGTAAGTTCCAGTGTTTCACGTCGGGGGAGTTGGGTGTGCAGTGGTTTCCATGAGGCCATACTCCACCACGGAGTGCCTTAACTCTGCGACGCTCCTGGGGGCACACAGGATAGGAGCTCGTTCGCCAATTTCGCAGGATGACTTCTCTCCGTGCCGGAAGGGCGGCTCCTGGCTTCTGAGGAACCTTAGCCTAAACAGGCCCCTGGAGAAAGCTCTTCACATTCATAGCAAGGGCAACGTACTGCTCTCTGGCTTGCCTGGGTTGAGTGCCCCAAGTCGTCAAAGAGCCTCGCGAAGGCAGTGCTGCGCAGACTCCCTTTGCCAGTCGCACGGCCTCCTTGACTGAAAGAGAACTGCAGTGCCGGAAGGCACCGTGCTGACGACTGGCTCCAGGAGGAGACTCGGGACAGCACTCTCACAGAAGCGAAAGCTAGGCTGTGGGCCCAGCCTGAGGACCAGCACGTTTTCCACACTTAACACAGCTAAGGCATGAGCCAGACGACAGCCTTGGTCACTGAGGCCTATCTAAGGTACTGCCATACTTACCCACTAGATCCCACGCAGAGGTCCCTGTGCCCAAAAGGGCCTCCATGGAAGGGCCCTGTTCCTCCCGTGTGTTTCCTTGAGGTAATCAGAAACCACTGAGGATAACTACGTGAGCTCAGCTTTGAAACTGGGCGACCCTGGCCAAACCTGATTCCCCTCCGTGGTGGACGAGACAGTGGCGGGTGCTAAGCTGCCTGAAGCACACTCCTCGCGCGCACCTTCTCTTTGCTGCCGGAAGGCCTCACATAAGAAGTCTGAGTTGACTCGTGACAGAAGAAGTCTGAGTTGACTCGTGTGAGGCCTGCCGCTCTCAGTTCCTTGCTGGGGGCTTCAGCAGGAGCGCTCTGGAGCTCGCCGGCAGAAGAACTGTGAGTCCCCCCGCCCCACCCCGGCCTCAAGCAAAAGTCCAGATTTCCCCCGACAGTAACACCTCGGAGTGCCAGAGGGAGCGGAGGGGCTCGCGTTAACGGAATGCTTCAACCGTGGAAGGTATTTCACGAGACACTGTGCACTCACGTTCGTTGTAACGACTGTCAAAGGGCACTCACGGTATGCCTTCCAACTCCTCGGCTGTGTTTGAGCCCCAGGAAGTAAATGCGTTCGTTTGACTAAGCTCCGTGAATGTGCAACGGTGATGGCGAAGCGCTGCCCTGTTCGCTCGAAAGCTCTCGTTCGCGCGGCCTTCACACGGCCTCAAGGTACGCAGTTCTAAACAGCCTTACATTCCATGCTGGTGTGCCAAGCCCCCCACCCACCCGCAGGGAGGAATTTGGGCTCTTCTGAGAAACACCAGTGTGCGCCACAAGTGAAACCAGGGCGTCTCCCCCAGGACGTCGCCGAACGGCAGTCGGATGCCAGAGGTGTACTTCCAGCCGGAAAAAGAGGGGAAAAGGACAGCTTTCCCAGGGACAATTCTGGACCCTTGGGACCATCCAGAATCACCAAGGCCTAAACTTTGCACGGCCTGGGGAACGCTCTTCCGCCTGTCCAGCAATCCCCACGTCAAAACCTTTCTCAGCAGAGGCAGGCACTCTCTCCCTTGTACTAGATAGCTCGGCAGAGCCTTCCGAGAAACATGCTGCGTCATTCAGCTTGAACGTGGGACGCGGAGGGGAGAGGACGCTTTCTCCCCGTTTGGAGGCGCCTTGCGCTTGGCTTCAAAGCTGCCTTGAACAGCACTAGCGGCCCGACGTCTCTGCACGGCAGGACTGTCGTTGTGGGCCGAGGCTGCGTGTTCTCCCAAAGCGAAAACCGTGCTGGCAATACCTTTCTAGAAACCCCTCCCACGGCACCACATGTTCGGCTCCGGCCAAACGAAAGGTGACCTCAGGCCTCAAGGTAAGTTCCAGTGTTTCACGTCGGGGGAGTTGGGTGTGCAGTGGTTTCCATGAGGCCATACTCCACCACGGAGTGCCTTAACTCTGCGACGCTCCTGGGGGCACACAGGATAGGAGCTCGTTCGCCAATTTCGCAGGATGACTTCTCTCCGTGCCGGAAGGGCGGCTCCTGGCTTCTGAGGAACCTTAGCCTAAACAGGCCCCTGGAGAAAGCTCTTCACATTCATAGCAAGGGCAACGTACTGCTCTCTGGCTTGCCTGGGTTGAGTGCCCCAAGTCGTCAAAGAGCCTCGCGAAGGCAGTGCTGCGCAGACTCCCTTTGCCAGTCGCACGGCCTCCTTGACTGAAAGAGAACTGCAGTGCCGGAAGGCACCGTGCTGACGACTGGCTCCAGGAGGAGACTCGGGACAGCACTCTCACAGAAGCGAAAGCTAGGCTGTGGGCCCAGCCTGAGGACCAGCACGTTTTCCACACTTAACACAGCTAAGGCATGAGCCAGACGACAGCCTTGGTCACTGAGGCCTATCTAAGGTACTGCCATACTTACCCACTAGATCCCACGCAGAGGTCCCTGTGCCCAAAAGGGCCTCCATGGAAGGGCCCTGTTCCTCCCGTGTGTTTCCTTGAGGTAATCAGAAACCACTGAGGATAACTACGTGAGCTCAGCTTTGAAACTGGGCGACCCTGGCCAAACCTGATTCCCCTCCGTGGTGGACGAGACAGTGGCGGGTGCTAAGCTGCCTGAAGCACACTCTTCGCGCGCACCTTCTCTTTGCTGCCGGAAGGCCTCACATAAGAAGTCTGAGTTGACTCGTGACAGAAGAAGTCTGAGTTGACTCGTGTGAGGCCTGCCGCTCTCAGTTCCTTGCTGGGGGCTTCAGCAGGAGCGCTCTGGAGCTCGCCGGCAGAAGAACTGTGAGTCCCCCCGCCCCACCCCGGCCTCAAGCAAAAGTCCAGATTTCCCCCGACAGTAACACCTCGGAGTGCCAGAGGGAGCGGAGGGGCTCGCGTTAACGGAATGCTTCAACCGTGGAAGGTATTTCACGAGACACTGTGCACTCACGTTCGTTGTAACGACTGTCAAAGGGCACTCACGGTATGCCTTCCAACTCCTCGGCTGTGTTTGAGCCCCAGGAAGTAAATGCGTTCGTTTGACTAAGCTCCGTGAATGTGCAACGGTGATGGCGAAGCGCTGCCCTGTTCGCTCGAAAGCTCTCGTTCGCGCGGCCTTCACACGGCCTCAAGGTACGCAGTTCTAAACAGCCTTACATTCCATGCTGGTGTGCCAAGCCCCCCACCCACCCGCAGGGAGGAATTTGGGCTCTTCTGAGAAACACCAGTGTGCGCCACAAGTGAAACCAGGGCGTCTCCCCCAGGACGTCGCCGAACGGCAGTCGGATGCCAGAGGTGTACTTCCAGCCGGAAAAAGAGGGGAAAAGGACAGCTTTCCCAGGGACAATTCTGGACCCTTGGGACCATCCAGAATCACCAAGGCCTAAACTTTGCACGGCCTGGGGAACGCTCTTCCGCCTGTCCAGCAATCCCCACGTCAAAACCTTTCTCAGCAGAGGCAGGCACTCTCTCCCTTGTACTAGATAGCTCGGCAGAGCCTTCCGAGAAACATGCTGCGTCATTCAGCTTGAACGTGGGACGCGGAGGGGAGAGGACGCTTTCTCCCCGTTTGGAGGCGCCTTGCGCTTGGCTTCAAAGCTGCCTTGAACAGCACTAGCGGCCCGACGTCTCTGCACGGCAGGACTGTCGTTGTGGGCCGAGGCTGCGTGTTCTCCCAAAGCGAAAACCGTGCTGGCAATACCTTTCTAGAAACCCCTCCCACGGCACCACATGTTCGGCTCCGGCCAAACGAAAGGTGACCTCAGGCCTCAAGGTAAGTTCCAGTGTTTCACGTCGGGGGAGTTGGGTGTGCAGTGGTTTCCATGAGGCCATACTCCACCACGGAGTGCCTTAACTCTGCGACGCTCCTGGGGGCACACAGGATAGGAGCTCGTTCGCCAATTTCGCAGGATGACTTCTCTCCGTGCCGGAAGGGCGGCTCCTGGCTTCTGAGGAACCTTAGCCTAAACAGGCCCCTGGAGAAAGCTCTTCACATTCATAGCAAGGGCCACGTACTGCTCTCTGGCTTGCCTGGGTTGAGTGCCCCAGTCGTCAAAGAGCCTCGCGAAGGCAGTGCTGCGCAGACTCCCTTTGCCAGTCGCACGGCCTCCTTGACTGAAAGAGAACTGCAGTGCCGGAAGGCACCGTGCTGACGACTGGCTCCAGGAGGAGACTCGGGACAGCACTCTCACAGAAGCGAAAGCTAGGCTGTGGGCCCAGCCTGAGGACCAGCACGTTTTCCACACTTAACACAGCTAAGGCATGAGCCAGACGACAGCCTTGGTCACTGAGGCCTATCTAAGGTACTGCCATACTTACCCACTAGATCCCACGCAGAGGTCCCTGTGCCCAAAAGGGCCTCCATGGAAGGGCCCTGTTCCTCCCGTGTGTTTCCTTGAGGTAATCAGAAACCAGTGGCGGGTGCTAAGCTGCCTGAAGCACACTCTTCGCGCGCACCTTCTCTTTGCTGCCGGAAGGCCTCACATAAGAAGTCTGAGTTGACTCGTGACAGAAGAAGTCTGAGTTGACTCGTGTGAGGCCTGCCGCTCTCAGTTCCTTGCTGGGGGCTTCAGCAGGAGCGCTCTGGAGCTCGCCGGCAGAAGAACTGTGAGTCCCCCCGCCCCACCCCGGCCTCAAGCAAAAGTCCAGATTTCCCCCGACAGTAACACCTCGGAGTGCCAGAGGGAGCGGAGGGGCTCGCGTTAACGGAATGCTTCAACCGTGGAAGGTATTTCACGAGACACTGTGCACTCACGTTCGTTGTAACGACTGTCAAAGGGCACTCACGGTATGCCTTCCAACTCCTCGGCTGTGTTTGAGCCCCAGGAAGTAAATGCGTTCGTTTGACTAAGCTCCGTGAATGTGCAACGGTGATGGCGAAGCGCTGCCCTGTTCGCTCGAAAGCTCTCGTTCGCGCGGCCTTCACACGGCCTCAAGGTACGCAGTTCTAAACAGCCTTACATTCCATGCTGGTGTGCCAAGCCCCCCACCCACCCGCAGGGAGGAATTTGGGCTCTTCTGAGAAACACCAGTGTGCGCCACAAGTGAAACCAGGGCGTCTCCCCCAGGACGTCGCCGAACGGCAGTCGGATGCCAGAGGTGTACTTCCAGCCGGAAAAAGAGGGGAAAAGGACAGCTTTCCCAGGGACAATTCTGGACCCTTGGGACCATCCAGAATCACCAAGGCCTAAACTTTGCACGGCCTGGGGAACGCTCTTCCGCCTGTCCAGCAATCCCCACGTCAAAACCTTTCTCAGCAGAGGCAGGCACTCTCTCCCTTGTACTAGATAGCTCGGCAGAGCCTTCCGAGAAACATGCTGCGTCATTCAGCTTGAACGTGGGACGCGGAGGGGAGAGGACGCTTTCTCCCCGTTTGGAGGCGCCTTGCGCTTGGCTTCAAAGCTGCCTTGAACAGCACTAGCGGCCCGACGTCTCTGCACGGCAGGACTGTCGTTGTGGGCCGAGGCTGCGTGTTCTCCCAAAGCGAAAACCGTGCTGGCAATACCTTTCTAGAAACCCCTCCCACGGCACCACATGTTCGGCTCCGGCCAAACGAAAGGTGACCTCAGGCCTCAAGGTAAGTTCCAGTGTTTCACGTCGGGGGAGTTGGGTGTGCAGTGGTTTCCATGAGGCCATACTCCACCACGGAGTGCCTTAACTCTGCGACGCTCCTGGGGGCACACAGGATAGGAGCTCGTTCGCCAATTTCGCAGGATGACTTCTCTCCGTGCCGGAAGGGCGGCTCCTGGCTTCTGAGGAACCTTAGCCTAAACAGGCCCCTGGAGAAAGCTCTTCACATTCATAGCAAGGGCCACGTACTGCTCTCTGGCTTGCCTGGGTTGAGTGCCCCAGTCGTCAAAGAGCCTCGCGAAGGCAGTGCTGCGCAGACTCCCTTTGCCAGTCGCACGGCCTCCTTGACTGAAAGAGAACTGCAGTGCCGGAAGGCACCGTGCTGACGACTGGCTCCAGGAGGAGACTCGGGACAGCACTCTCACAGAAGCGAAAGCTAGGCTGTGGGCCCAGCCTGAGGACCAGCACGTTTTCCACACTTAACACAGCTAAGGCATGAGCCAGACGACAGCCTTGGTCACTGAGGCCTATCTAAGGTACTGCCATACTTACCCACTAGATCCCACGCAGAGGTCCCTGTGCCCAAAAGGGCCTCCATGGAAGGGCCCTGTTCCTCCCGTGTGTTTCCTTGAGGTAATCAGAAACCACTGAGGATAACTACGTGAGCTCAGCTTTGAAACTGGGCGACCCTGGCCAAACCTGATTCCCCTCCGTGGTGGACGAGACAGTGGCCGGTGCTAAGCCGCCTGAAGCACACTCCTCGCGCGCACCTTCTCTTTGCTGCCGGAAGGCCTCACATAAGAAGTCTGAGTTGACTCGTGACAGAAGAAGTCTGAGTTGACTCGTGTGAGGCCTGCCGCTCTCAGTTCCTTGCTGGGGGCTTCAGCAGGAGCGCTCTGGAGCTCGCCGGCAGAAGAACTGTGAGTCCCCCCGCCCCACCCCGGCCTCAAGCAAAAGTCCAGATTTCCCCCGACAGTAACACCTCGGAGTGCCAGAGGGAGCGGAGGGGCTCGCGTTAACGGAATGCTTCAACCGTGGAAGGTATTTCACGAGACACTGTGCACTCACGTTCGTTGTAACGACTGTCAAAGGGCACTCACGGTATGCCTTCCAACTCCTCGGCTGTGTTTGAGCCCCAGGAAGTAAATGCGTTCGTTTGACTAAGCTCCGTGAATGTGCAACGGTGATGGCGAAGCGCTGCCCTGTTCGCTCGAAAGCTCTCGTTCGCGCGGCCTTCACACGGCCTCAAGGTACGCAGTTCTAAACAGCCTTACATTCCATGCTGGTGTGCCAAGCCCCCCACCCACCCGCAGGGAGGAATTTGGGCTCTTCTGAGAAACACCAGTGTGCGCCACAAGTGAAACCAGGGCGTCTCCCCCAGGACGTCGCCGAACGGCAGTCGGATGCCAGAGGTGTACTTCCAGCCGGAAAAAGAGGGGAAAAGGACAGCTTTCCCAGGGACAATTCTGGACCCTTGGGACCATCCAGAATCACCAAGGCCTAAACTTTGCACGGCCTGGGGAACGCTCTTCCGCCTGTCCAGCAATCCCCACGTCAAAACCTTTCTCAGCAGAGGCAGGCACTCTCTCCCTTGTACTAGATAGCTCGGCAGAGCCTTCCGAGAAACATGCTGCGTCATTCAGCTTGAACGTGGGACGCGGAGGGGAGAGGACGCTTTCTCCCCGTTTGGAGGCGCCTTGCGCTTGGCTTCAAAGCTGCCTTGAACAGCACTAGCGGCCCGACGTCTCTGCACGGCAGGACTGTCGTTGTGGGCCGAGGCTGCGTGTTCTCCCAAAGCGAAAACCGTGCTGGCAATACCTTTCTAGAAACCCCTCCCACGGCACCACATGTTCGGCTCCGGCCAAACGAAAGGTGACCTCAGGCCTCAAGGTAAGTTCCAGTGTTTCACGTCGGGGGAGTTGGGTGTGCAGTGGTTTCCATGAGGCCATACTCCACCACGGAGTGCCTTAACTCTGCGACGCTCCTGGGGGCACACAGGATAGGAGCTCGTTCGCCAATTTCGCAGGATGACTTCTCTCCGTGCCGGAACGGCGGCTCCTGGCTTCTGAGGAACCTTAGCCTAAACAGGCCCCTGGAGAAAGCTCTTCACATTCATAGCAAGGGCCACGTACTGCTCTCTGGCTTGCCTGGGTTGAGTGCCCCAGTCGTCAAAGAGCCTCGCGAAGGCAGTGCTGCGCAGACTCCCTTTGCCAGTCGCACGGCCTCCTTGACTGAAAGAGAACTGCAGTGCCGGAAGGCACCGTGCTGACGACTGGCTCCAGGAGGAGACTCGGGACAGCACTCTCACAGAAGCGAAAGCTAGGCTGTGGGCCCAGCCTGAGGACCAGCACGTTTTCCACACTTAACACAGCTAAGGCATGAGCCAGACGACAGCCTTGGTCACTGAGGCCTATCTAAGGTACTGCCATACTTACCCACTAGATCCCACGCAGAGGTCCCTGTGCCCAAAAGGGCCTCCATGGAAGGGCCCTGTTCCTCCCGTGTGTTTCCTTGAGGTAATCAGAAACCACTGAGGATAACTACGTGAGCTCAGCTTTGAAACTGGGCGACCCTGGCCAAACCTGATTCCCCTCCGTGGTGGACGAGACAGTGGCGGGTGCTAAGCCGCCTGAAGCACACTCCTCGCGCGCACCTTCTCTTTGCTGCCGGAAGGCCTCACATAAGAAGTCTGAGTTGACTCGTGACAGAAGAAGTCTGAGTTGACTCGTGTGAGGCCTGCCGCTCTCAGTTCCTTGCTGGGGGCTTCAGCAGGAGCGCTCTGGAGCTCGCCGGCAGAAGAACTGTGAGTCCCCCCGCCCCACCCCGGCCTCAAGCAAAAGTCCAGATTTCCCCCGACAGTAACACCTCGGAGTGCCAGAGGGAGCGGAGGGGCTCGCGTTAACGGAATGCTTCAACCGTGGAAGGTATTTCACGAGACACTGTGCACTCACGTTCGTTGTAACGACTGTCAAAGGGCACTCACGGTATGCCTTCCAACTCCTCGGCTGTGTTTGAGCCCCAGGAAGTAAATGCGTTCGTTTGACTAAGCTCCGTGAATGTGCAACGGTGATGGCGAAGCGCTGCCCTGTTCGCTCGAAAGCTCTCGTTCGCGCGGCCTTCACACGGCCTCAAGGTACGCAGTTCTAAACAGCCTTACATTCCATGCTGGTGTGCCAAGCCCCCCACCCACCCGCAGGGAGGAATTTGGGCTCTTCTGAGAAACACCAGTGTGCGCCACAAGTGAAACCAGGGCGTCTCCCCCAGGACGTCGCCGAACGGCAGTCGGATGCCAGAGGTGTACTTCCAGCCGGAAAAAGAGGGGAAAAGGACAGCTTTCCCAGGGACAATTCTGGACCCTTGGGACCATCCAGAATCACCAAGGCCTAAACTTTGCACGGCCTGGGGAACGCTCTTCCGCCTGTCCAGCAATCCCCACGTCAAAACCTTTCTCAGCAGAGGCAGGCACTCTCTCCCTTGTACTAGATAGCTCGGCAGAGCCTTCCGAGAAACATGCTGCGTCATTCAGCTTGAACGTGGGACGCGGAGGGGAGAGGACGCTTTCTCCCCGTTTGGAGGCGCCTTGCGCTTGGCTTCAAAGCTGCCTTGAACAGCACTAGCGGCCCGACGTCTCTGCACGGCAGGACTGTCGTTGTGGGCCGAGGCTGCGTGTTCTCCCAAAGCGAAAACCGTGCTGGCAATACCTTTCTAGAAACCCCTCCCACGGCACCACATGTTCGGCTCCGGCCAAACGAAAGGTGACCTCAGGCCTCAAGGTAAGTTCCAGTGTTTCACGTCGGGGGAGTTGGGTGTGCAGTGGTTTCCATGAGGCCATACTCCACCACGGAGTGCCTTAACTCTGCGACGCTCCTGGGGGCACACAGGATAGGAGCTCGTTCGCCAATTTCGCAGGATGACTTCTCTCCGTGCCGGAACGGCGGCTCCTGGCTTCTGAGGAACCTTAGCCTAAACAGGCCCCTGGAGAAAGCTCTTCACATTCATAGCAAGGGCCACGTACTGCTCTCTGGCTTGCCTGGGTTGAGTGCCCCAGTCGTCAAAGAGCCTCGCGAAGGCAGTGCTGCGCAGACTCCCTTTGCCAGTCGCACGGCCTCCTTGACTGAAAGAGAACTGCAGTGCCGGAAGGCACCGTGCTGACGACTGGCTCCAGGAGGAGACTCGGGACAGCACTCTCACAGAAGCGAAAGCTAGGCTGTGGGCCCAGCCTGAGGACCAGCACGTTTTCCACACTTAACACAGCTAAGGCATGAGCCAGACGACAGCCTTGGTCACTGAGGCCTATCTAAGGTACTGCCATACTTACCCACTAGATCCCACGCAGAGGTCCCTGTGCCCAAAAGGGCCTCCATGGAAGGGCCCTGTTCCTCCCGTGTGTTTCCTTGAGGTAATCAGAAACCACTGAGGATAACTACGTGAGCTCAGCTTTGAAACTGGGCGACCCTGGCCAAACCTGATTCCCCTCCGTGGTGGACGAGACAGTGGCGGGTGCTAAGCCGCCTGAAGCACACTCCTCGCGCGCACCTTCTCTTTGCTGCCGGAAGGCCTCACATAAGAAGTCTGAGTTGACTCGTGACAGAAGAAGTCTGAGTTGACTCGTGTGAGGCCTGCCGCTCTCAGTTCCTTGCTGGGGGCTTCAGCAGGAGCGCTCTGGAGCTCGCCGGCAGAAGAACTGTGAGTCCCCCCGCCCCACCCCGGCCTCAAGCAAAAGTCCAGATTTCCCCCGACAGTAACACCTCGGAGTGCCAGAGGGAGCGGAGGGGCTCGCGTTAACGGAATGCTTCAACCGTGGAAGGTATTTCACGAGACACTGTGCACTCACGTTCGTTGTAACGACTGTCAAAGGGCACTCACGGTATGCCTTCCAACTCCTCGGCTGTGTTTGAGCCCCAGGAAGTAAATGCGTTCGTTTGACTAAGCTCCGTGAATGTGCAACGGTGATGGCGAAGCGCTGCCCTGTTCGCTCGAAAGCTCTCGTTCGCGCGGCCTTCACACGGCCTCAAGGTACGCAGTTCTAAACAGCCTTACATTCCATGCTGGTGTGCCAAGCCCCCCACCCACCCGCAGGGAGGAATTTGGGCTCTTCTGAGAAACACCAGTGTGCGCCACAAGTGAAACCAGGGCGTCTCCCCCAGGACGTCGCCGAACGGCAGTCGGATGCCAGAGGTGTACTTCCAGCCGGAAAAAGAGGGGAAAAGGACAGCTTTCCCAGGGACAATTCTGGACCCTTGGGACCATCCAGAATCACCAAGGCCTAAACTTTGCACGGCCTGGGGAACGCTCTTCCGCCTGTCCAGCAATCCCCACGTCAAAACCTTTCTCAGCAGAGGCAGGCACTCTCTCCCTTGTACTAGATAGCTCGGCAGAGCCTTCCGAGAAACATGCTGCGTCATTCAGCTTGAACGTGGGACGCGGAGGGGAGAGGACGCTTTCTCCCCGTTTGGAGGCGCCTTGCGCTTGGCTTCAAAGCTGCCTTGAACAGCACTAGCGGCCCGACGTCTCTGCACGGCAGGACTGTCGTTGTGGGCCGAGGCTGCGTGTTCTCCCAAAGCGAAAACCGTGCTGGCAATACCTTTCTAGAAACCCCTCCCACGGCACCACATGTTCGGCTCCGGCCAAACGAAAGGTGACCTCAGGCCTCAAGGTAAGTTCCAGTGTTTCACGTCGGGGGAGTTGGGTGTGCAGTGGTTTCCATGAGGCCATACTCCACCACGGAGTGCCTTAACTCTGCGACGCTCCTGGGGGCACACAGGATAGGAGCTCGTTCGCCAATTTCGCAGGATGACTTCTCTCCGTGCCGGAACGGCGGCTCCTGGCTTCTGAGGAACCTTAGCCTAGACAGGCCCCTGGAGAAAGCTCTTCACATTCATAGCAAGGGCCACGTACTGCTCTCTGGCTTGCCTGGGTTGAGTGCCCCAGTCGTCAAAGAGCCTCGCGAAGGCAGTGCTGCGCAGACTCCCTCTGCCAGTCGCACGGCCTCCTTGACTGAAAGAGAACCGCAGTGCCAGAAGGCACCGTGCGGACGACTGGCTCCAGGAGGAGACTCGGGACAGCACTCTCACAGAAGCGAAAGCTAGGCTGTGGGCCCAGCCTGAGGACCAGCACGTTTTCCACACTTAACACAGCTAAGGCATGAGCCAGACAACAGCCTTGGTCACTGAGGCCTATCTAAGGTACTGCCATACTTACCCACTAGATCCCACGCAGAGGTCCCTGTGCCCAAAAGGGCCTCCATGGAAGGGCCCTGTTCCTCCCGTGTGTTTCCTTGAGGTAATCAGAAACCACTGAGGATAACTACGTGAGCTCAGCTTTGAAACTGGGCGACCCTGGCCAAACCTGATTCCCCTCCGTGGTGGACGAGACAGTGGCGGGTGCTAATCTGCCTGAAGCACACTCCTCGCGCGCACCTTCTCTTTGCTGCCGGAAGGCCTCACATAAGAAGTCTGAGTTGACTCGTGACAGAAGAAGTCTGAGTTGACTCGTGTGAGGCCTGCCGCTCTCAGTTCCTTGCTGGGGGCTTCAGCAGGAGCGCTCTGGAGCTCGCCGGCAGAAGAACTGTGAGTCCCCCCGCCCCACCCCGGCCTCAAGCAAAAGTCCAGATTTCCCCCGACAGTAACACCTCGGAGTGCCAGAGGGAGCGGAGGGGCTCGCGTTAACGGAATGCTTCAACCGTGGAAGGTATTTCACGAGACACTGTGCACTCACGTTCGTTGTAACGACTGTCAAAGGGCACTCACGGTATGCCTTCCAACTCCTCGGCTGTGTTTGAGCCCCAGGAAGTAAATGCGTTCGTTTGACTAAGCTCCGTGAATGTGCAACGGTGATGGCGAAGCGCTGCCCTGTTCGCTCGAAAGCTCTCGTTCGCGCGGCCTTCACACGGCCTCAAGGTACGCAGTTCTAAACAGCCTTACATTCCATGCTGGTGTGCCAAGCCCCCCACCCACCCGCAGGGAGGAATTTGGGCTCTTCTGAGAAACACCAGTGTGCGCCACAAGTGAAACCAGGGCGTCTCCCCCAGGACGTCGCCGAACGGCAGTCGGATGCCAGAGGTGTACTTCCAGCCGGAAAAAGAGGGGAAAAGGACAGCTTTCCCAGGGACAATTCTGGACCCTTGGGACCATCCAGAATCACCAAGGCCTAAACTTTGCACGGCCTGGGGAACGCTCTTCCGCCTGTCCAGCAATCCCCACGTCAAAACCTTTCTCAGCAGAGGCAGGCACTCTCTCCCTTGTACTAGATAGCTCGGCAGAGCCTTCCGAGAAACATGCTGCGTCATTCAGCTTGAACGTGGGACGCGGAGGGGAGAGGACGCTTTCTCCCCGTTTGGAGGCGCCTTGCGCTTGGCTTCAAAGCTGCCTTGAACAGCACTAGCGGCCCGACGTCTCTGCACGGCAGGACTGTCGTTGTGGGCCGAGGCTGCGTGTTCTCCCAAAGCGAAAACCGTGCTGGCAATACCTTTCTAGAAACCCCTCCCACGGCACCACATGTTCGGCTCCGGCCAAACGAAAGGTGACCTCAGGCCTCAAGGTAAGTTCCAGTGTTTCACGTCGGGGGAGTTGGGTGTGCAGTGGTTTCCATGAGGCCATACTCCACCACGGAGTGCCTTAACTCTGCGACGCTCCTGGGGGCACACAGGATAGGAGCTCGTTCGCCAATTTCGCAGGATGACTTCTCTCCGTGCCGGAAGGGCGGCTCCTGGCTTCTGAGGAACCTTAGCCTAAACAGGCCCCTGGAGAAAGCTCTTCACATTCATAGCAAGGGCAACGTACTGCTCTCTGGCTTGCCTGGGTTGAGTGCCCCAGTCGTCAAAGAGCCTCGCGAAGGCAGTGCTGCGCAGACTCCCTTTGCCAGTCGCACGGCCTCCTTGACTGAAAGAGAACTGCAGTGCCGGAAGGCACCGTGCTGACGACTGGCTCCAGGAGGAGACTCGGGACAGCACTCTCACAGAAGCGAAAGCTAGGCTGTGGGCCCAGCCTGAGGACCAGCACGTTTTCCACACTTAACACAGCTAAGGCATGAGCCAGACGACAGCCTTGGTCACTGAGGCCTATCTAAGGTACTGCCATACTTACCCACTAGATCCCACGCAGAGGTCCCTGTGCCCAAAAGGGCCTCCATGGAAGGGCCCTGTTCCTCCCGTGTGTTTCCTTGAGGTAATCAGAAACCACTGAGGATAACTACGTGAGCTCAGCTTTGAAACTGGGCGACCCTGGCCAAACCTGATTCCCCTCCGTGGTGGACGAGACAGTGGCGGGTGCTAAGCCGCCTGAAGCACACTCCTCGCGCGCACCTTCTCTTTGCTGCCGGAAGGCCTCACATAAGAAGTCTGAGTTGACTCGTGACAGAAGAAGTCTGAGTTGACTCGTGTGAGGCCTGCCGCTCTCAGTTCCTTGCTGGGGGCTTCAGCAGGAGCGCTCTGGAGCTCGCCGGCAGAAGAACTGTGAGTCCCCCCGCCCCACCCCGGCCTCAAGCAAAAGTCCAGATTTCCCCCGACAGTAACACCTCGGAGTGCCAGAGGGAGCGGAGGGGCTCGCGTTAACGGAATGCTTCAACCGTGGAAGGTATTTCACGAGACACTGTGCACTCACGTTCGTTGTAACGACTGTCAAAGGGCACTCACGGTATGCCTTCCAACTCCTCGGCTGTGTTTGAGCCCCAGGAAGTAAATGCGTTCGTTTGACTAAGCTCCGTGAATGTGCAACGGTGATGGCGAAGCGCTGCCCTGTTCGCTCGAAAGCTCTCGTTCGCGCGGCCTTCACACGGCCTCAAGGTACGCAGTTCTAAACAGCCTTACATTCCATGCTGGTGTGCCAAGCCCCCCACCCACCCGCAGGGAGGAATTTGGGCTCTTCTGAGAAACACCAGTGTGCGCCACAAGTGAAACCAGGGCGTCTCCCCCAGGACGTCGCCGAACGGCAGTCGGATGCCAGAGGTGTACTTCCAGCCGGAAAAAGAGGGGAAAAGGACAGCTTTCCCAGGGACAATTCTGGACCCTTGGGACCATCCAGAATCACCAAGGCCTAAACTTTGCACGGCCTGGGGAACGCTCTTCCGCCTGTCCAGCAATCCCCACGTCAAAACCTTTCTCAGCAGAGGCAGGCACTCTCTCCCTTGTACTAGATAGCTCGGCAGAGCCTTCCGAGAAACATGCTGCGTCATTCAGCTTGAACGTGGGACGCGGAGGGGAGAGGACGCTTTCTCCCCGTTTGGAGGCGCCTTGCGCTTGGCTTCAAAGCTGCCTTGAACAGCACTAGCGGCCCGACGTCTCTGCACGGCAGGACTGTCGTTGTGGGCCGAGGCTGCGTGTTCTCCCAAAGCGAAAACCGTGCTGGCAATACCTTTCTAGAAACCCCTCCCACGGCACCACATGTTCGGCTCCGGCCAAACGAAAGGTGACCTCAGGCCTCAAGGTAAGTTCCAGTGTTTCACGTCGGGGGAGTTGGGTGTGCAGTGGTTTCCATGAGGCCATACTCCACCACGGAGTGCCTTAACTCTGCGACGCTCCTGGGGGCACACAGGATAGGAGCTCGTTCGCCAATTTCGCAGGATGACTTCTCTCCGTGCCGGAAGGGCGGCTCCTGGCTTCTGAGGAACCTTAGCCTAAACAGGCCCCTGGAGAAAGCTCTTCACATTCATAGCAAGGGCCACGTACTGCTCTCTGGCTTGCCTGGGTTGAGTGCCCCAGTCGTCAAAGAGCCTCGCGAAGGCAGTGCTGCGCAGACTCCCTTTGCCAGTCGCACGGCCTCCTTGACTGAAAGAGAACTGCAGTGCCGGAAGGCACCGTGCTGACGACTGGCTCCAGGAGGAGACTCGGGACAGCACTCTCACAGAAGCGAAAGCTAGGCTGTGGGCCCAGCCTGAGGACCAGCACGTTTTCCACACTTAACACAGCTAAGGCATGAGCCAGACGACAGCCTTGGTCACTGAGGCCTATCTAAGGTACTGCCATACTTACCCACTAGATCCCACGCAGAGGTCCCTGTGCCCAAAAGGACCTCCATGGAAGGGCCCTGTTCCTCCCGTGTGTTTCCTTGAGGTAATCAGAAACCACTGAGGATAACTACGTGAGCTCAGCTTTGAAACTGGGCGACCCTGGCCAAACCTGATTCCCCTCCGTGGTGGACGAGACAGTGGCGGGTGCTAAGCCGCCTGAAGCACACTCCTCGCGCGCACCTTCTCTTTGCTGCCGGAAGGCCTCACATAAGAAGTCTGAGTTGACTCGTGACAGAAGAAGTCTGAGTTGACTCGTGTGAGGCCTGCCGCTCTCAGTTCCTTGCTGGGGGCTTCAGCAGGAGCGCTCTGGAGCTCGCCGGCAGAAGAACTGTGAGTCCCCCCGCCCCACCCCGGCCTCAAGCAAAAGTCCAGATTTCCCCCGACAGTAACACCTCGGAGTGCCAGAGGGAGCGGAGGGGCTCGCGTTAACGGAATGCTTCAACCGTGGAAGGTATTTCACGAGACACTGTGCACTCACGTTCGTTGTAACGACTGTCAAAGGGCACTCACGGTATGCCTTCCAACTCCTCGGCTGTGTTTGAGCCCCAGGAAGTAAATGCGTTCGTTTGACTAAGCTCCGTGAATGTGCAACGGTGATGGCGAAGCGCTGCCCTGTTCGCTCGAAAGCTCTCGTTCGCGCGGCCTTCACACGGCCTCAAGGTACGCAGTTCTAAACAGCCTTACATTCCATGCTGGTGTGCCAAGCCCCCCACCCACCCGCAGGGAGGAATTTGGGCTCTTCTGAGAAACACCAGTGTGCGCCACAAGTGAAACCAGGGCGTCTCCCCCAGGACGTCGCCGAACGGCAGTCGGATGCCAGAGGTGTACTTCCAGCCGGAAAAAGAGGGGAAAAGGACAGCTTTCCCAGGGACAATTCTGGACCCTTGGGACCATCCAGAATCACCAAGGCCTAAACTTTGCACGGCCTGGGGAACGCTCTTCCGCCTGTCCAGCAATCCCCACGTCAAAACCTTTCTCAGCAGAGGCAGGCACTCTCTCCCTTGTACTAGATAGCTCGGCAGAGCCTTCCGAGAAACATGCTGCGTCATTCAGCTTGAACGTGGGACGCGGAGGGGAGAGGACGCTTTCTCCCCGTTTGGAGGCGCCTTGCGCTTGGCTTCAAAGCTGCCTTGAACAGCACTAGCGGCCCGACGTCTCTGCACGGCAGGACTGTCGTTGTGGGCCGAGGCTGCGTGTTCTCCCAAAGCGAAAACCGTGCTGGCAATACCTTTCTAGAAACCCCTCCCACGGCACCACATGTTCGGCTCCGGCCAAACGAAAGGTGACCTCAGGCCTCAAGGTAAGTTCCAGTGTTTCACGTCGGGGGAGTTGGGTGTGCAGTGGTTTCCATGAGGCCATACTCCACCACGGAGTGCCTTAACTCTGCGACGCTCCTGGGGGCACACAGGATAGGAGCTCGTTCGCCAATTTCGCAGGATGACTTCTCTCCGTGCCGGAACGGCGGCTCCTGGCTTCTGAGGAACCTTAGCCTAAACAGGCCCCTGGAGAAAGCTCTTCACATTCATAGCAAGGGCCACGTACTGCTCTCTGGCTTGCCTGGGTTGAGTGCCCCAGTCGTCAAAGAGCCTCGCGAAGGCAGTGCTGCGCAGACTCCCTTTGCCAGTCGCACGGCCTCCTTGACTGAAAGAGAACTGCAGTGCCGGAAGGCACCGTGCTGACGACTGGCTCCAGGAGGAGACTCGGGACAGCACTCTCACAGAAGCGAAAGCTAGGCTGTGGGCCCAGCCTGAGGACCAGCACGTTTTCCACACTTAACACAGCTAAGGCATGAGCCAGACGACAGCCTTGGTCACTGAGGCCTATCTAAGGTACTGCCATACTTACCCACTAGATCCCACGCAGAGGTCCCTGTGCCCAAAAGGGCCTCCATGGAAGGGCCCTGTTCCTCCCGTGTGTTTCCTTGAGGTAATCAGAAACCACTGAGGATAACTACGTGAGCTCAGCTTTGAAACTGGGCGACCCTGGCCAAACCTGATTCCCCTCCGTGGTGGACGAGACAGTGGCGGGTGCTAAGCCGCCTGAAGCACACTCCTCGCGCGCACCTTCTCTTTGCTGCCGGAAGGCCTCACATAAGAAGTCTGAGTTGACTCGTGACAGAAGAAGTCTGAGTTGACTCGTGTGAGGCCTGCCGCTCTCAGTTCCTTGCTGGGGGCTTCAGCAGGAGCGCTCTGGAGCTCGCCGGCAGAAGAACTGTGAGTCCCCCCGCCCCACCCCGGCCTCAAGCAAAAGTCCAGATTTCCCCCGACAGTAACACCTCGGAGTGCCAGAGGGAGCGGAGGGGCTCGCGTTAACGGAATGCTTCAACCGTGGAAGGTATTTCACGAGACACTGTGCACTCACGTTCGTTGTAACGACTGTCAAAGGGCACTCACGGTATGCCTTCCAACTCCTCGGCTGTGTTTGAGCCCCAGGAAGTAAATGCGTTCGTTTGACTAAGCTCCGTGAATGTGCAACGGTGATGGCGAAGCGCTGCCCTGTTCGCTCGAAAGCTCTCGTTCGCGCGGCCTTCACACGGCCTCAAGGTACGCAGTTCTAAACAGCCTTACATTCCATGCTGGTGTGCCAAGCCCCCCACCCACCCGCAGGGAGGAATTTGGGCTCTTCTGAGAAACACCAGTGTGCGCCACAAGTGAAACCAGGGCGTCTCCCCCAGGACGTCGCCGAACGGCAGTCGGATGCCAGAGGTGTACTTCCAGCCGGAAAAAGAGGGGAAAAGGACAGCTTTCCCAGGGACAATTCTGGACCCTTGGGACCATCCAGAATCACCAAGGCCTAAACTTTGCACGGCCTGGGGAACGCTCTTCCGCCTGTCCAGCAATCCCCACGTCAAAACCTTTCTCAGCAGAGGCAGGCACTCTCTCCCTTGTACTAGATAGCTCGGCAGAGCCTTCCGAGAAACATGCTGCGTCATTCAGCTTGAACGTGGGACGCGGAGGGGAGAGGACGCTTTCTCCCCGTTTGGAGGCGCCTTGCGCTTGGCTTCAAAGCTGCCTTGAACAGCACTAGCGGCCCGACATCTCTGCACGGCAGGACTGTCGTTGTGGGCCGAGGCTGCGTGTTCTCCCAAAGCGAAAACCGTGCTGGCAATACCTTTCTAGAAACCCCTCCCACGGCACCACATGTTCGGCTCCGGCCAAACGAAAGGTGACCTCAGGCCTCAAGGTAAGTTCCAGTGTTTCACGTCGGGGGAGTTGGGTGTGCAGTGGTTTCCATGAGGCCATACTCCACCACGGAGTGCCTTAACTCTGCGACGCTCCTGGGGGCACACAGGATAGGAGCTCGTTCGCCAATTTCGCAGGATGACTTCTCTCCGTGCCGGAACGGCGGCTCCTGGCTTCTGAGGAACCTTAGCCTAAACAGGCCCCTGGAGAAAGCTCTTCACATTCATAGCAAGGGCCACGTACTGCTCTCTGGCTTGCCTGGGTTGAGTGCCCCAGTCGTCAAAGAGCCTCGCGAAGGCAGTGCTGCGCAGACTCCCTTTGCCAGTCGCACGGCCTCCTTGACTGAAAGAGAACTGCAGTGCCGGAAGGCACCGTGCTGACGACTGGCTCCAGGAGGAGACTCGGGACAGCACTCTCACAGAAGCGAAAGCTAGGCTGTGGGCCCAGCCTGAGGACCAGCACGTTTTCCACACTTAACACAGCTAAGGCATGAGCCAGACGACAGCCTTGGTCACTGAGGCCTATCTAAGGTACTGCCATACTTACCCACTAGATCCCACGCAGAGGTCCCTGTGCCCAAAAGGGCCTCCATGGAAGGGCCCTGTTCCTCCCGTGTGTTTCCTTGAGGTAATCAGAAACCACTGAGGATAACTACGTGAGCTCAGCTTTGAAACTGGGCGACCCTGGCCAAACCTGATTCCCCTCCGTGGTGGACGAGACAGTGGCGGGTGCTAAGCTGCCTGAAGCACACTCCTCGCGCGCACCTTCTCTTTGCTGCCGGAAGGCCTCACATAAGAAGTCTGAGTTGACTCGTGACAGAAGAAGTCTGAGTTGACTCGTGTGAGGCCTGCCGCTCTCAGTTCCTTGCTGGGGGCTTCAGCAGGAGCGCTCTGGAGCTCGCCGGCAGAAGAACGGTGAGTCCCCCCGCCCCACCCCGGCCTCAAGCAAAAGTCCAGATTTCCCCCGACAGTAACACCTCGGAGTGCCAGAGGGAGCGGAGGGGCTCGCGTTAACGGAATGCTTCAACCGTGGAAGGTATTTCACGAGACACTGTGCACTCACGTTCGTTGTAACGACTGTCAAAGGGCACTCACGGTATGCCTTCCAACTCCTCGGCTGTGTTTGAGCCCCAGGAAGTAAATGCGTTCGTTTGACTAAGCTCCGTGAATGTGCAACGGTGATGGCGAAGCGCTGCCCTGTTCGCTCGAAAGCTCTCGTTCGCGCGGCCTTCACACGGCCTCAAGGTACGCAGTTCTAAACAGCCTTACATTCCATGCTGGTGTGCCAAGCCCCCCACCCACCCGCAGGGAGGAATTTGGGCTCTTCTGAGAAACACCAGTGTGCGCCACAAGTGAAACCAGGGCGTCTCCCCCAGGACGTCGCCGAACGGCAGTCGGATGCCAGAGGTGTACTTCCAGCCGGAAAAAGAGGGGAAAAGGACAGCTTTCCCAGGGACAATTCTGGACCCTTGGGACCATCCAGAATCACCAAGGCCTAAACTTTGCACGGCCTGGGGAACGCTCTTCCGCCTGTCCAGCAATCCCCACGTCAAAACCTTTCTCAGCAGAGGCAGGCACTCTCTCCCTTGTACTAGATAGCTCGGCAGAGCCTTCCGAGAAACATGCTGCGTCATTCAGCTTGAACGTGGGACGCGGAGGGGAGAGGACGCTTTCTCCCCGTTTGGAGGCGCCTTGCGCTTGGCTTCAAAGCTGCCTTGAACAGCACTAGCGGCCCGACATCTCTGCACGGCAGGACTGTCGTTGTGGGCCGAGGCTGCGTGTTCTCCCAAAGCGAAAACCGTGCTGGCAATACCTTTCTAGAAACCCCTCCCACGGCACCACATGTTCGGCTCCGGCCAAACGAAAGGTGACCTCAGGCCTCAAGGTAAGTTCCAGTGTTTCACGTCGGGGGAGTTGGGTGTGCAGTGGTTTCCATGAGGCCATACTCCACCACGGAGTGCCTTAACTCTGCGACGCTCCTGGGGGCACACAGGATAGGAGCTCGTTCGCCAATTTCGCAGGATGACTTCTCTCCGTGCCGGAACGGCGGCTCCTGGCTTCTGAGGAACCTTAGCCTAAACAGGCCCCTGGAGAAAGCTCTTCACATTCATAGCAAGGGCCACGTACTGCTCTCTGGCTTGCCTGGGTTGAGTGCCCCAGTCGTCAAAGAGCCTCGCGAAGGCAGTGCTGCGCAGACTCCCTTTGCCAGTCGCACGGCCTCCTTGACTGAAAGAGAACTGCAGTGCCGGAAGGCACCGTGCTGACGACTGGCTCCAGGAGGAGACTCGGGACAGCACTCTCACAGAAGCGAAAGCTAGGCTGTGGGCCCAGCCTGAGGACCAGCACGTTTTCCACACTTAACACAGCTAAGGCATGAGCCAGACGACAGCCTTGGTCACTGAGGCCTATCTAAGGTACTGCCATACTTACCCACTAGATCCCACGCAGAGGTCCCTGTGCCCAAAAGGGCCTCCATGGAAGGGCCCTGTTCCTCCCGTGTGTTTCCTTGAGGTAATCAGAAACCACTGAGGATAACTACGTGAGCTCAGCTTTGAAACTGGGCGACCCTGGCCAAACCTGATTCCCCTCCGTGGTGGACGAGACAGTGGCGGGTGCTAAGCTGCCTGAAGCACACTCCTCGCGCGCACCTTCTCTTTGCTGCCGGAAGGCCTCACATAAGAAGTCTGAGTTGACTCGTGACAGAAGAAGTCTGAGTTGACTCGTGTGAGGCCTGCCGCTCTCAGTTCCTTGCTGGGGGCTTCAGCAGGAGCGCTCTGGAGCTCGCCGGCAGAAGAACGGTGAGTCCCCCCGCCCCACCCCGGCCTCAAGCAAAAGTCCAGATTTCCCCCGACAGTAACACCTCGGAGTGCCAGAGGGAGCGGAGGGGCTCGCGTTAACGGAATGCTTCAACCGTGGAAGGTATTTCACGAGACACTGTGCACTCACGTTCGTTGTAACGACTGTCAAAGGGCACTCACGGTATGCCTTCCAACTCCTCGGCTGTGTTTGAGCCCCAGGAAGTAAATGCGTTCGTTTGACTAAGCTCCGTGAATGTGCAACGGTGATGGCGAAGCGCTGCCCTGTTCGCTCGAAAGCTCTCGTTCGCGCGGCCTTCACACGGCCTCAAGGTACGCAGTTCTAAACAGCCTTACATTCCATGCTGGTGTGCCAAGCCCCCCACCCACCCGCAGGGAGGAATTTGGGCTCTTCTGAGAAACACCAGTGTGCGCCACAAGTGAAACCAGGGCGTCTCCCCCAGGACGTCGCCGAACGGCAGTCGGATGCCAGAGGTGTACTTCCAGCCGGAAAAAGAGGGGAAAAGGACAGCTTTCCCAGGGACAATTCTGGACCCTTGGGACCATCCAGAATCACCAAGGCCTAAACTTTGCACGGCCTGGGGAACGCTCTTCCGCCTGTCCAGCAATCCCCACGTCAAAACCTTTCTCAGCAGAGGCAGGCACTCTCTCCCTTGTACTAGATAGCTCGGCAGAGCCTTCCGAGAAACATGCTGCGTCATTCAGCTTGAACGTGGGACGCGGAGGGGAGAGGACGCTTTCTCCCCGTTTGGAGGCGCCTTGCGCTTGGCTTCAAAGCTGCCTTGAACAGCACTAGCGGCCCGACGTCTCTGCACGGCAGGACTGTCGTTGTGGGCCGAGGCTGCGTGTTCTCCCAAAGCGAAAACCGTGCTGGCAATACCTTTCTAGAAACCCCTCCCACGGCACCACATGTTCGGCTCCGGCCAAACGAAAGGTGACCTCAGGCCTCAAGGTAAGTTCCAGTGTTTCACGTCGGGGGAGTTGGGTGTGCAGTGGTTTCCATGAGGCCATACTCCACCACGGAGTGCCTTAACTCTGCGACGCTCCTGGGGGCACACAGGATAGGAGCTCGTTCGCCAATTTCGCAGGATGACTTCTCTCCGTGCCGGAACGGCGGCTCCTGGCTTCTGAGGAACCTTAGCCTAAACAGGCCCCTGGAGAAAGCTCTTCACATTCATAGCAAGGGCAACGTACTGCTCTCTGGCTTGCCTGGGTTGAGTGCCCCAAGTCGTCAAAGAGCCTCGCGAAGGCAGTGCTGCGCAGACTCCCTTTGCCAGTCGCACGGCCTCCTTGACTGAAAGAGAACTGCAGTGCCAGAAGGCACCGTGCTGACGACTGGCTCCAGGAGGAGACTCGGGACAGCACTCTCACAGAAGCGAAAGCTAGGCTGTGGGCCCAGCCTGAGGACCAGCACGTTTTCCACACTTAACACAGCTAAGGCATGAGCCAGACGACAGCCTTGGTCACTGAGGCCTATCTAAGGTACTGCCATACTTACCCACTAGATCCCACGCAGAGGTCCCTGTGCCCAAAAGGGCCTCCATGGAAGGGCCCTGTTCCTCCCGTGTGTTTCCTTGAGGTAATCAGAAACCACTGAGGATAACTACGTGAGCTCAGCTTTGAAACTGGGCGACCCTGGCCAAACCTGATTCCCCTCCGTGGTGGACGAGACAGTGGCGGGTGCTAAGCCGCCTGAAGCACACTCCTCGCGCGCACCTTCTCTTTGCTGCCGGAAGGCCTCACATAAGAAGTCTGAGTTGACTCGTGACAGAAGAAGTCTGAGTTGACTCGTGTGAGGCCTGCCGCTCTCAGTTCCTTGCTGGGGGCTTCAGCAGGAGCGCTCTGGAGCTCGCCGGCAGAAGAACTGTGAGTCCCCCCGCCCCACCCCGGCCTCAAGCAAAAGTCCAGATTTCCCCCGACAGTAACACCTCGGAGTGCCAGAGGGAGCGGAGGGGCTCGCGTTAACGGAATGCTTCAACCGTGGAAGGTATTTCACGAGACACTGTGCACTCACGTTCGTTGTAACGACTGTCAAAGGGCACTCACGGTATGCCTTCCAACTCCTCGGCTGTGTTTGAGCCCCAGGAAGTAAATGCGTTCGTTTGACTAAGCTCCGTGAATGTGCAACGGTGATGGCGAAGCGCTGCCCTGTTCGCTCGAAAGCTCTCGTTCGCGCGGCCTTCACACGGCCTCAAGGTACGCAGTTCTAAACAGCCTTACATTCCATGCTGGTGTGCCAAGCCCCCCACCCACCCGCAGGGAGGAATTTGGGCTCTTCTGAGAAACACCAGTGTGCGCCACAAGTGAAACCAGGGCGTCTCCCCCAGGACGTCGCCGAACGGCAGTCGGATGCCAGAGGTGTACTTCCAGCCGGAAAAAGAGGGGAAAAGGACAGCTTTCCCAGGGACAATTCTGGACCCTTGGGACCATCCAGAATCACCAAGGCCTAAACTTTGCACGGCCTGGGGAACGCTCTTCCGCCTGTCCAGCAATCCCCACGTCAAAACCTTTCTCAGCAGAGGCAGGCACTCTCTCCCTTGTACTAGATAGCTCGGCAGAGCCTTCCGAGAAACATGCTGCGTCATTCAGCTTGAACGTGGGACGCGGAGGGGAGAGGACGCTTTCTCCCCGTTTGGAGGCGCCTTGCGCTTGGCTTCAAAGCTGCCTTGAACAGCACTAGCGGCCCGACGTCTCTGCACGGCAGGACTGTCGTTGTGGGCCGAGGCTGCGTGTTCTCCCAAAGCGAAAACCGTGCTGGCAATACCTTTCTAGAAACCCCTCCCACGGCACCACATGTTCGGCTCCGGCCAAACGAAAGGTGACCTCAGGCCTCAAGGTAAGTTCCAGTGTTTCACGTCGGGGGAGTTGGGTGTGCAGTGGTTTCCATGAGGCCATACTCCACCACGGAGTGCCTTAACTCTGCGACGCTCCTGGGGGCACACAGGATAGGAGCTCGTTCGCCAATTTCGCAGGATGACTTCTCTCCGTGCCGGAACGGCGGCTCCTGGCTTCTGAGGAACCTTAGCCTAAACAGGCCCCTGGAGAAAGCTCTTCACATTCATAGCAAGGGCCACGTACTGCTCTCTGGCTTGCCTGGGTTGAGTGCCCCAGTCGTCAAAGAGCCTCGCGAAGGCAGTGCTGCGCAGACTCCCTTTGCCAGTCGCACGGCCTCCTTGACTGAAAGAGAACTGCAGTGCCGGAAGGCACCGTGCTGACGACTGGCTCCAGGAGGAGACTCGGGACAGCACTCTCACAGAAGCGAAAGCTAGGCTGTGGGCCCAGCCTGAGGACCAGCACGTTTTCCACACTTAACACAGCTAAGGCATGAGCCAGACGACAGCCTTGGTCACTGAGGCCTATCTAAGGTACTGCCATACTTACCCACTAGATCCCACGCAGAGGTCCCTGTGCCCAAAAGGGCCTCCATGGAAGGGCCCTGTTCCTCCCGTGTGTTTCCTTGAGGTAATCAGAAACCACTGAGGATAACTACGTGAGCTCAGCTTTGAAACTGGGCGACCCTGGCCAAACCTGATTCCCCTCCGTGGTGGACGAGACAGTGGCGGGTGCTAAGCTGCCTGAAGCACACTCCTCGCGCGCACCTTCTCTTTGCTGCCGGAAGGCCTCACATAAGAAGTCTGAGTTGACTCGTGACAGAAGAAGTCTGAGTTGACTCGTGTGAGGCCTGCCGCTCTCAGTTCCTTGCTGGGGGCTTCAGCAGGAGCGCTCTGGAGCTCGCCGGCAGAAGAACGGTGAGTCCCCCCGCCCCACCCCGGCCTCAAGCAAAAGTCCAGATTTCCCCCGACAGTAACACCTCGGAGTGCCAGAGGGAGCGGAGGGGCTCGCGTTAACGGAATGCTTCAACCGTGGAAGGTATTTCACGAGACACTGTGCACTCACGTTCGTTGTAACGACTGTCAAAGGGCACTCACGGTATGCCTTCCAACTCCTCGGCTGTGTTTGAGCCCCAGGAAGTAAATGCGTTCGTTTGACTAAGCTCCGTGAATGTGCAACGGTGATGGCGAAGCGCTGCCCTGTTCGCTCGAAAGCTCTCGTTCGCGCGGCCTTCACACGGCCTCAAGGTACGCAGTTCTAAACAGCCTTACATTCCATGCTGGTGTGCCAAGCCCCCCACCCACCCGCAGGGAGGAATTTGGGCTCTTCTGAGAAACACCAGTGTGCGCCACAAGTGAAACCAGGGCGTCTCCCCCAGGACGTCGCCGAACGGCAGTCGGATGCCAGAGGTGTACTTCCAGCCGGAAAAAGAGGGGAAAAGGACAGCTTTCCCAGGGACAATTCTGGACCCTTGGGACCATCCAGAATCACCAAGGCCTAAACTTTGCACGGCCTGGGGAACGCTCTTCCGCCTGTCCAGCAATCCCCACGTCAAAACCTTTCTCAGCAGAGGCAGGCACTCTCTCCCTTGTACTAGATAGCTCGGCAGAGCCTTCCGAGAAACATGCTGCGTCATTCAGCTTGAACGTGGGACGCGGAGGGGAGAGGACGCTTTCTCCCCGTTTGGAGGCGCCTTGCGCTTGGCTTCAAAGCTGCCTTGAACAGCACTAGCGGCCCGACATCTCTGCACGGCAGGACTGTCGTTGTGGGCCGAGGCTGCGTGTTCTCCCAAAGCGAAAACCGTGCTGGCAATACCTTTCTAGAAACCCCTCCCACGGCACCACATGTTCGGCTCCGGCCAAACGAAAGGTGACCTCAGGCCTCAAGGTAAGTTCCAGTGTTTCACGTCGGGGGAGTTGGGTGTGCAGTGGTTTCCATGAGGCCATACTCCACCACGGAGTGCCTTAACTCTGCGACGCTCCTGGGGGCACACAGGATAGGAGCTCGTTCGCCAATTTCGCAGGATGACTTCTCTCCGTGCCGGAACGGCGGCTCCTGGCTTCTGAGGAACCTTAGCCTAAACAGGCCCCTGGAGAAAGCTCTTCACATTCATAGCAAGGGCCACGTACTGCTCTCTGGCTTGCCTGGGTTGAGTGCCCCAGTCGTCAAAGAGCCTCGCGAAGGCAGTGCTGCGCAGACTCCCTTTGCCAGTCGCACGGCCTCCTTGACTGAAAGAGAACTGCAGTGCCGGAAGGCACCGTGCTGACGACTGGCTCCAGGAGGAGACTCGGGACAGCACTCTCACAGAAGCGAAAGCTAGGCTGTGGGCCCAGCCTGAGGACCAGCACGTTTTCCACACTTAACACAGCTAAGGCATGAGCCAGACGACAGCCTTGGTCACTGAGGCCTATCTAAGGTACTGCCATACTTACCCACTAGATCCCACGCAGAGGTCCCTGTGCCCAAAAGGGCCTCCATGGAAGGGCCCTGTTCCTCCCGTGTGTTTCCTTGAGGTAATCAGAAACCACTGAGGATAACTACGTGAGCTCAGCTTTGAAACTGGGCGACCCTGGCCAAACCTGATTCCCCTCCGTGGTGGACGAGACAGTGGCGGGTGCTAAGCTGCCTGAAGCACACTCCTCGCGCGCACCTTCTCTTTGCTGCCGGAAGGCCTCACATAAGAAGTCTGAGTTGACTCGTGACAGAAGAAGTCTGAGTTGACTCGTGTGAGGCCTGCCGCTCTCAGTTCCTTGCTGGGGGCTTCAGCAGGAGCGCTCTGGAGCTCGCCGGCAGAAGAACGGTGAGTCCCCCCGCCCCACCCCGGCCTCAAGCAAAAGTCCAGATTTCCCCCGACAGTAACACCTCGGAGTGCCAGAGGGAGCGGAGGGGCTCGCGTTAACGGAATGCTTCAACCGTGGAAGGTATTTCACGAGACACTGTGCACTCACGTTCGTTGTAACGACTGTCAAAGGGCACTCACGGTATGCCTTCCAACTCCTCGGCTGTGTTTGAGCCCCAGGAAGTAAATGCGTTCGTTTGACTAAGCTCCGTGAATGTGCAACGGTGATGGCGAAGCGCTGCCCTGTTCGCTCGAAAGCTCTCGTTCGCGCGGCCTTCACACGGCCTCAAGGTACGCAGTTCTAAACAGCCTTACATTCCATGCTGGTGTGCCAAGCCCCCCACCCACCCGCAGGGAGGAATTTGGGCTCTTCTGAGAAACACCAGTGTGCGCCACAAGTGAAACCAGGGCGTCTCCCCCAGGACGTCGCCGAACGGCAGTCGGATGCCAGAGGTGTACTTCCAGCCGGAAAAAGAGGGGAAAAGGACAGCTTTCCCAGGGACAATTCTGGACCCTTGGGACCATCCAGAATCACCAAGGCCTAAACTTTGCACGGCCTGGGGAACGCTCTTCCGCCTGTCCAGCAATCCCCACGTCAAAACCTTTCTCAGCAGAGGCAGGCACTCTCTCCCTTGTACTAGATAGCTCGGCAGAGCCTTCCGAGAAACATGCTGCGTCATTCAGCTTGAACGTGGGACGCGGAGGGGAGAGGACGCTTTCTCCCCGTTTGGAGGCGCCTTGCGCTTGGCTTCAAAGCTGCCTTGAACAGCACTAGCGGCCCGACGTCTCTGCACGGCAGGACTGTCGTTGTGGGCCGAGGCTGCGTGTTCTCCCAAAGCGAAAACCGTGCTGGCAATACCTTTCTAGAAACCCCTCCCACGGCACCACATGTTCGGCTCCGGCCAAACGAAAGGTGACCTCAGGCCTCAAGGTAAGTTCCAGTGTTTCACGTCGGGGGAGTTGGGTGTGCAGTGGTTTCCATGAGGCCATACTCCACCACGGAGTGCCTTAACTCTGCGACGCTCCTGGGGGCACACAGGATAGGAGCTCGTTCGCCAATTTCGCAGGATGACTTCTCTCCGTGCCGGAACGGCGGCTCCTGGCTTCTGAGGAACCTTAGCCTAAACAGGCCCCTGGAGAAAGCTCTTCACATTCATAGCAAGGGCAACGTACTGCTCTCTGGCTTGCCTGGGTTGAGTGCCCCAAGTCGTCAAAGAGCCTCGCGAAGGCAGTGCTGCGCAGACTCCCTTTGCCAGTCGCACGGCCTCCTTGACTGAAAGAGAACTGCAGTGCCAGAAGGCACCGTGCTGACGACTGGCTCCAGGAGGAGACTCGGGACAGCACTCTCACAGAAGCGAAAGCTAGGCTGTGGGCCCAGCCTGAGGACCAGCACGTTTTCCACACTTAACACAGCTAAGGCATGAGCCAGACGACAGCCTTGGTCACTGAGGCCTATCTAAGGTACTGCCATACTTACCCACTAGATCCCACGCAGAGGTCCCTGTGCCCAAAAGGGCCTCCATGGAAGGGCCCTGTTCCTCCCGTGTGTTTCCTTGAGGTAATCAGAAACCACTGAGGATAACTACGTGAGCTCAGCTTTGAAACTGGGCGACCCTGGCCAAACCTGATTCCCCTCCGTGGTGGACGAGACAGTGGCGGGTGCTAAGCCGCCTGAAGCACACTCCTCGCGCGCACCTTCTCTTTGCTGCCGGAAGGCCTCACATAAGAAGTCTGAGTTGACTCGTGACAGAAGAAGTCTGAGTTGACTCGTGTGAGGCCTGCCGCTCTCAGTTCCTTGCTGGGGGCTTCAGCAGGAGCGCTCTGGAGCTCGCCGGCAGAAGAACTGTGAGTCCCCCCGCCCCACCCCGGCCTCAAGCAAAAGTCCAGATTTCCCCCGACAGTAACACCTCGGAGTGCCAGAGGGAGCGGAGGGGCTCGCGTTAACGGAATGCTTCAACCGTGGAAGGTATTTCACGAGACACTGTGCACTCACGTTCGTTGTAACGACTGTCAAAGGGCACTCACGGTATGCCTTCCAACTCCTCGGCTGTGTTTGAGCCCCAGGAAGTAAATGCGTTCGTTTGACTAAGCTCCGTGAATGTGCAACGGTGATGGCGAAGCGCTGCCCTGTTCGCTCGAAAGCTCTCGTTCGCGCGGCCTTCACACGGCCTCAAGGTACGCAGTTCTAAACAGCCTTACATTCCATGCTGGTGTGCCAAGCCCCCCACCCACCCGCAGGGAGGAATTTGGGCTCTTCTGAGAAACACCAGTGTGCGCCACAAGTGAAACCAGGGCGTCTCCCCCAGGACGTCGCCGAACGGCAGTCGGATGCCAGAGGTGTACTTCCAGCCGGAAAAAGAGGGGAAAAGGACAGCTTTCCCAGGGACAATTCTGGACCCTTGGGACCATCCAGAATCACCAAGGCCTAAACTTTGCACGGCCTGGGGAACGCTCTTCCGCCTGTCCAGCAATCCCCACGTCAAAACCTTTCTCAGCAGAGGCAGGCACTCTCTCCCTTGTACTAGATAGCTCGGCAGAGCCTTCCGAGAAACATGCTGCGTCATTCAGCTTGAACGTGGGACGCGGAGGGGAGAGGACGCTTTCTCCCCGTTTGGAGGCGCCTTGCGCTTGGCTTCAAAGCTGCCTTGAACAGCACTAGCGGCCCGACGTCTCTGCACGGCAGGACTGTCGTTGTGGGCCGAGGCTGCGTGTTCTCCCAAAGCGAAAACCGTGCTGGCAATACCTTTCTAGAAACCCCTCCCACGGCACCACATGTTCGGCTCCGGCCAAACGAAAGGTGACCTCAGGCCTCAAGGTAAGTTCCAGTGTTTCACGTCGGGGGAGTTGGGTGTGCAGTGGTTTCCATGAGGCCATACTCCACCACGGAGTGCCTTAACTCTGCGACGCTCCTGGGGGCACACAGGATAGGAGCTCGTTCGCCAATTTCGCAGGATGACTTCTCTCCGTGCCGGAACGGCGGCTCCTGGCTTCTGAGGAACCTTAGCCTAAACAGGCCCCTGGAGAAAGCTCTTCACATTCATAGCAAGGGCCACGTACTGCTCTCTGGCTTGCCTGGGTTGAGTGCCCCAGTCGTCAAAGAGCCTCGCGAAGGCAGTGCTGCGCAGACTCCCTTTGCCAGTCGCACGGCCTCCTTGACTGAAAGAGAACTGCAGTGCCGGAAGGCACCGTGCTGACGACTGGCTCCAGGAGGAGACTCGGGACAGCACTCTCACAGAAGCGAAAGCTAGGCTGTGGGCCCAGCCTGAGGACCAGCACGTTTTCCACACTTAACACAGCTAAGGCATGAGCCAGACGACAGCCTTGGTCACTGAGGCCTATCTAAGGTACTGCCATACTTACCCACTAGATCCCACGCAGAGGTCCCTGTGCCCAAAAGGACCTCCATGGAAGGGCCCTGTTCCTCCCGTGTGTTTCCTTGAGGTAATCAGAAACCACTGAGGATAACTACGTGAGCTCAGCTTTGAAACTGGGCGACCCTGGCCAAACCTGATTCCCCTCCGTGGTGGACGAGACAGTGGCGGGTGCTAAGCCGCCTGAAGCACACTCCTCGCGCGCACCTTCTCTTTGCTGCCGGAAGGCCTCACATAAGAAGTCTGAGTTGACTCGTGACAGAAGAAGTCTGAGTTGACTCGTGTGAGGCCTGCCGCTCTCAGTTCCTTGCTGGGGGCTTCAGCAGGAGCGCTCTGGAGCTCGCCGGCAGAAGAACTGTGAGTCCCCCCGCCCCACCCCGGCCTCAAGCAAAAGTCCAGATTTCCCCCGACAGTAACACCTCGGAGTGCCAGAGGGAGCGGAGGGGCTCGCGTTAACGGAATGCTTCAACCGTGGAAGGTATTTCACGAGACACTGTGCACTCACGTTCGTTGTAACGACTGTCAAAGGGCACTCACGGTATGCCTTCCAACTCCTCGGCTGTGTTTGAGCCCCAGGAAGTAAATGCGTTCGTTTGACTAAGCTCCGTGAATGTGCAACGGTGATGGCGAAGCGCTGCCCTGTTCGCTCGAAAGCTCTCGTTCGCGCGGCCTTCACACGGCCTCAAGGTACGCAGTTCTAAACAGCCTTACATTCCATGCTGGTGTGCCAAGCCCCCCACCCACCCGCAGGGAGGAATTTGGGCTCTTCTGAGAAACACCAGTGTGCGCCACAAGTGAAACCAGGGCGTCTCCCCCAGGACGTCGCCGAACGGCAGTCGGATGCCAGAGGTGTACTTCCAGCCGGAAAAAGAGGGGAAAAGGACAGCTTTCCCAGGGACAATTCTGGACCCTTGGGACCATCCAGAATCACCAAGGCCTAAACTTTGCACGGCCTGGGGAACGCTCTTCCGCCTGTCCAGCAATCCCCACGTCAAAACCTTTCTCAGCAGAGGCAGGCACTCTCTCCCTTGTACTAGATAGCTCGGCAGAGCCTTCCGAGAAACATGCTGCGTCATTCAGCTTGAACGTGGGACGCGGAGGGGAGAGGACGCTTTCTCCCCGTTTGGAGGCGCCTTGCGCTTGGCTTCAAAGCTGCCTTGAACAGCACTAGCGGCCCGACGTCTCTGCACGGCAGGACTGTCGTTGTGGGCCGAGGCTGCGTGTTCTCCCAAAGCGAAAACCGTGCTGGCAATACCTTTCTAGAAACCCCTCCCACGGCACCACATGTTCGGCTCCGGCCAAACGAAAGGTGACCTCAGGCCTCAAGGTAAGTTCCAGTGTTTCACGTCGGGGGAGTTGGGTGTGCAGTGGTTTCCATGAGGCCATACTCCACCACGGAGTGCCTTAACTCTGCGACGCTCCTGGGGGCACACAGGATAGGAGCTCGTTCGCCAATTTCGCAGGATGACTTCTCTCCGTGCCGGAACGGCGGCTCCTGGCTTCTGAGGAACCTTAGCCTAAACAGGCCCCTGGAGAAAGCTCTTCACATTCATAGCAAGGGCCACGTACTGCTCTCTGGCTTGCCTGGGTTGAGTGCCCCAGTCGTCAAAGAGCCTCGCGAAGGCAGTGCTGCGCAGACTCCCTTTGCCAGTCGCACGGCCTCCTTGACTGAAAGAGAACTGCAGTGCCGGAAGGCACCGTGCTGACGACTGGCTCCAGGAGGAGACTCGGGACAGCACTCTCACAGAAGCGAAAGCTAGGCTGTGGGCCCAGCCTGAGGACCAGCACGTTTTCCACACTTAACACAGCTAAGGCATGAGCCAGACGACAGCCTTGGTCACTGAGGCCTATCTAAGGTACTGCCATACTTACCCACTAGATCCCACGCAGAGGTCCCTGTGCCCAAAAGGGCCTCCATGGAAGGGCCCTGTTCCTCCCGTGTGTTTCCTTGAGGTAATCAGAAACCACTGAGGATAACTACGTGAGCTCAGCTTTGAAACTGGGCGACCCTGGCCAAACCTGATTCCCCTCCGTGGTGGACGAGACAGTGGCGGGTGCTAAGCCGCCTGAAGCACACTCCTCGCGCGCACCTTCTCTTTGCTGCCGGAAGGCCTCACATAAGAAGTCTGAGTTGACTCGTGACAGAAGAAGTCTGAGTTGACTCGTGTGAGGCCTGCCGCTCTCAGTTCCTTGCTGGGGGCTTCAGCAGGAGCGCTCTGGAGCTCGCCGGCAGAAGAACTGTGAGTCCCCCCGCCCCACCCCGGCCTCAAGCAAAAGTCCAGATTTCCCCCGACAGTAACACCTCGGAGTGCCAGAGGGAGCGGAGGGGCTCGCGTTAACGGAATGCTTCAACCGTGGAAGGTATTTCACGAGACACTGTGCACTCACGTTCGTTGTAACGACTGTCAAAGGGCACTCACGGTATGCCTTCCAACTCCTCGGCTGTGTTTGAGCCCCAGGAAGTAAATGCGTTCGTTTGACTAAGCTCCGTGAATGTGCAACGGTGATGGCGAAGCGCTGCCCTGTTCGCTCGAAAGCTCTCGTTCGCGCGGCCTTCACACGGCCTCAAGGTACGCAGTTCTAAACAGCCTTACATTCCATGCTGGTGTGCCAAGCCCCCCACCCACCCGCAGGGAGGAATTTGGGCTCTTCTGAGAAACACCAGTGTGCGCCACAAGTGAAACCAGGGCGTCTCCCCCAGGACGTCGCCGAACGGCAGTCGGATGCCAGAGGTGTACTTCCAGCCGGAAAAAGAGGGGAAAAGGACAGCTTTCCCAGGGACAATTCTGGACCCTTGGGACCATCCAGAATCACCAAGGCCTAAACTTTGCACGGCCTGGGGAACGCTCTTCCGCCTGTCCAGCAATCCCCACGTCAAAACCTTTCTCAGCAGAGGCAGGCACTCTCTCCCTTGTACTAGATAGCTCGGCAGAGCCTTCCGAGAAACATGCTGCGTCATTCAGCTTGAACGTGGGACGCGGAGGGGAGAGGACGCTTTCTCCCCGTTTGGAGGCGCCTTGCGCTTGGCTTCAAAGCTGCCTTGAACAGCACTAGCGGCCCGACGTCTCTGCACGGCAGGACTGTCGTTGTGGGCCGAGGCTGCGTGTTCTCCCAAAGCGAAAACCGTGCTGGCAATACCTTTCTAGAAACCCCTCCCACGGCACCACATGTTCGGCTCCGGCCAAACGAAAGGTGACCTCAGGCCTCAAGGTAAGTTCCAGTGTTTCACGTCGGGGGAGTTGGGTGTGCAGTGGTTTCCATGAGGCCATACTCCACCACGGAGTGCCTTAACTCTGCGACGCTCCTGGGGGCACACAGGATAGGAGCTCGTTCGCCAATTTCGCAGGATGACTTCTCTCCGTGCCGGAACGGCGGCTCCTGGCTTCTGAGGAACCTTAGCCTAAACAGGCCCCTGGAGAAAGCTCTTCACATTCATAGCAAGGGCCACGTACTGCTCTCTGGCTTGCCTGGGTTGAGTGCCCCAGTCGTCAAAGAGCCTCGCGAAGGCAGTGCTGCGCAGACTCCCTTTGCCAGTCGCACGGCCTCCTTGACTGAAAGAGAACTGCAGTGCCGGAAGGCACCGTGCTGACGACTGGCTCCAGGAGGAGACTCGGGACAGCACTCTCACAGAAGCGAAAGCTAGGCTGTGGGCCCAGCCTGAGGACCAGCACGTTTTCCACACTTAACACAGCTAAGGCATGAGCCAGACGACAGCCTTGGTCACTGAGGCCTATCTAAGGTACTGCCATACTTACCCACTAGATCCCACGCAGAGGTCCCTGTGCCCAAAAGGGCCTCCATGGAAGGGCCCTGTTCCTCCCGTGTGTTTCCTTGAGGTAATCAGAAACCACTGAGGATAACTACGTGAGCTCAGCTTTGAAACTGGGCGACCCTGGCCAAACCTGATTCCCCTCCGTGGTGGACGAGACAGTGGCGGGTGCTAAGCCGCCTGAAGCACACTCCTCGCGCGCACCTTCTCTTTGCTGCCGGAAGGCCTCACATAAGAAGTCTGAGTTGACTCGTGACAGAAGAAGTCTGAGTTGACTCGTGTGAGGCCTGCCGCTCTCAGTTCCTTGCTGGGGGCTTCAGCAGGAGCGCTCTGGAGCTCGCCGGCAGAAGAACTGTGAGTCCCCCCGCCCCACCCCGGCCTCAAGCAAAAGTCCAGATTTCCCCCGACAGTAACACCTCGGAGTGCCAGAGGGAGCGGAGGGGCTCGCGTTAACGGAATGCTTCAACCGTGGAAGGTATTTCACGAGACACTGTGCACTCACGTTCGTTGTAACGACTGTCAAAGGGCACTCACGGTATGCCTTCCAACTCCTCGGCTGTGTTTGAGCCCCAGGAAGTAAATGCGTTCGTTTGACTAAGCTCCGTGAATGTGCAACGGTGATGGCGAAGCGCTGCCCTGTTCGCTCGAAAGCTCTCGTTCGCGCGGCCTTCACACGGCCTCAAGGTACGCAGTTCTAAACAGCCTTACATTCCATGCTGGTGTGCCAAGCCCCCCACCCACCCGCAGGGAGGAATTTGGGCTCTTCTGAGAAACACCAGTGTGCGCCACAAGTGAAACCAGGGCGTCTCCCCCAGGACGTCGCCGAACGGCAGTCGGATGCCAGAGGTGTACTTCCAGCCGGAAAAAGAGGGGAAAAGGACAGCTTTCCCAGGGACAATTCTGGACCCTTGGGACCATCCAGAATCACCAAGGCCTAAACTTTGCACGGCCTGGGGAACGCTCTTCCGCCTGTCCAGCAATCCCCACGTCAAAACCTTTCTCAGCAGAGGCAGGCACTCTCTCCCTTGTACTAGATAGCTCGGCAGAGCCTTCCGAGAAACATGCTGCGTCATTCAGCTTGAACGTGGGACGCGGAGGGGAGAGGACGCTTTCTCCCCGTTTGGAGGCGCCTTGCGCTTGGCTTCAAAGCTGCCTTGAACAGCACTAGCGGCCCGACGTCTCTGCACGGCAGGACTGTCGTTGTGGGCCGAGGCTGCGTGTTCTCCCAAAGCGAAAACCGTGCTGGCAATACCTTTCTAGAAACCCCTCCCACGGCACCACATGTTCGGCTCCGGCCAAACGAAAGGTGACCTCAGGCCTCAAGGTAAGTTCCAGTGTTTCACGTCGGGGGAGTTGGGTGTGCAGTGGTTTCCATGAGGCCATACTCCACCACGGAGTGCCTTAACTCTGCGACGCTCCTGGGGGCACACAGGATAGGAGCTCGTTCGCCAATTTCGCAGGATGACTTCTCTCCGTGCCGGAACGGCGGCTCCTGGCTTCTGAGGAACCTTAGCCTAAACAGGCCCCTGGAGAAAGCTCTTCACATTCATAGCAAGGGCCACGTACTGCTCTCTGGCTTGCCTGGGTTGAGTGCCCCAGTCGTCAAAGAGCCTCGCGAAGGCAGTGCTGCGCAGACTCCCTTTGCCAGTCGCACGGCCTCCTTGACTGAAAGAGAACTGCAGTGCCGGAAGGCACCGTGCTGACGACTGGCTCCAGGAGGAGACTCGGGACAGCACTCTCACAGAAGCGAAAGCTAGGCTGTGGGCCCAGCCTGAGGACCAGCACGTTTTCCACACTTAACACAGCTAAGGCATGAGCCAGACGACAGCCTTGGTCACTGAGGCCTATCTAAGGTACTGCCATACTTACCCACTAGATCCCACGCAGAGGTCCCTGTGCCCAAAAGGGCCTCCATGGAAGGGCCCTGTTCCTCCCGTGTGTTTCCTTGAGGTAATCAGAAACCACTGAGGATAACTACGTGAGCTCAGCTTTGAAACTGGGCGACCCTGGCCAAACCTGATTCCCCTCCGTGGTGGACGAGACAGTGGCGGGTGCTAAGCTGCCTGAAGCACACTCCTCGCGCGCACCTTCTCTTTGCTGCCGGAAGGCCTCACATAAGAAGTCTGAGTTGACTCGTGACAGAAGAAGTCTGAGTTGACTCGTGTGAGGCCTGCCGCTCTCAGTTCCTTGCTGGGGGCTTCAGCAGGAGCGCTCTGGAGCTCGCCGGCAGAAGAACGGTGAGTCCCCCCGCCCCACCCCGGCCTCAAGCAAAAGTCCAGATTTCCCCCGACAGTAACACCTCGGAGTGCCAGAGGGAGCGGAGGGGCTCGCGTTAACGGAATGCTTCAACCGTGGAAGGTATTTCACGAGACACTGTGCACTCACGTTCGTTGTAACGACTGTCAAAGGGCACTCACGGTATGCCTTCCAACTCCTCGGCTGTGTTTGAGCCCCAGGAAGTAAATGCGTTCGTTTGACTAAGCTCCGTGAATGTGCAACGGTGATGGCGAAGCGCTGCCCTGTTCGCTCGAAAGCTCTCGTTCGCGCGGCCTTCACACGGCCTCAAGGTACGCAGTTCTAAACAGCCTTACATTCCATGCTGGTGTGCCAAGCCCCCCACCCACCCGCAGGGAGGAATTTGGGCTCTTCTGAGAAACACCAGTGTGCGCCACAAGTGAAACCAGGGCGTCTCCCCCAGGACGTCGCCGAACGGCAGTCGGATGCCAGAGGTGTACTTCCAGCCGGAAAAAGAGGGGAAAAGGACAGCTTTCCCAGGGACAATTCTGGACCCTTGGGACCATCCAGAATCACCAAGGCCTAAACTTTGCACGGCCTGGGGAACGCTCTTCCGCCTGTCCAGCAATCCCCACGTCAAAACCTTTCTCAGCAGAGGCAGGCACTCTCTCCCTTGTACTAGATAGCTCGGCAGAGCCTTCCGAGAAACATGCTGCGTCATTCAGCTTGAACGTGGGACGCGGAGGGGAGAGGACGCTTTCTCCCCGTTTGGAGGCGCCTTGCGCTTGGCTTCAAAGCTGCCTTGAACAGCACTAGCGGCCCGACATCTCTGCACGGCAGGACTGTCGTTGTGGGCCGAGGCTGCGTGTTCTCCCAAAGCGAAAACCGTGCTGGCAATACCTTTCTAGAAACCCCTCCCACGGCACCACATGTTCGGCTCCGGCCAAACGAAAGGTGACCTCAGGCCTCAAGGTAAGTTCCAGTGTTTCACGTCGGGGGAGTTGGGTGTGCAGTGGTTTCCATGAGGCCATACTCCACCACGGAGTGCCTTAACTCTGCGACGCTCCTGGGGGCACACAGGATAGGAGCTCGTTCGCCAATTTCGCAGGATGACTTCTCTCCGTGCCGGAACGGCGGCTCCTGGCTTCTGAGGAACCTTAGCCTAAACAGGCCCCTGGAGAAAGCTCTTCACATTCATAGCAAGGGCCACGTACTGCTCTCTGGCTTGCCTGGGTTGAGTGCCCCAGTCGTCAAAGAGCCTCGCGAAGGCAGTGCTGCGCAGACTCCCTTTGCCAGTCGCACGGCCTCCTTGACTGAAAGAGAACTGCAGTGCCGGAAGGCACCGTGCTGACGACTGGCTCCAGGAGGAGACTCGGGACAGCACTCTCACAGAAGCGAAAGCTAGGCTGTGGGCCCAGCCTGAGGACCAGCACGTTTTCCACACTTAACACAGCTAAGGCATGAGCCAGACGACAGCCTTGGTCACTGAGGCCTATCTAAGGTACTGCCATACTTACCCACTAGATCCCACGCAGAGGTCCCTGTGCCCAAAAGGGCCTCCATGGAAGGGCCCTGTTCCTCCCGTGTGTTTCCTTGAGGTAATCAGAAACCACTGAGGATAACTACGTGAGCTCAGCTTTGAAACTGGGCGACCCTGGCCAAACCTGATTCCCCTCCGTGGTGGACGAGACAGTGGCGGGTGCTAAGCTGCCTGAAGCACACTCCTCGCGCGCACCTTCTCTTTGCTGCCGGAAGGCCTCACATAAGAAGTCTGAGTTGACTCGTGACAGAAGAAGTCTGAGTTGACTCGTGTGAGGCCTGCCGCTCTCAGTTCCTTGCTGGGGGCTTCAGCAGGAGCGCTCTGGAGCTCGCCGGCAGAAGAACGGTGAGTCCCCCCGCCCCACCCCGGCCTCAAGCAAAAGTCCAGATTTCCCCCGACAGTAACACCTCGGAGTGCCAGAGGGAGCGGAGGGGCTCGCGTTAACGGAATGCTTCAACCGTGGAAGGTATTTCACGAGACACTGTGCACTCACGTTCGTTGTAACGACTGTCAAAGGGCACTCACGGTATGCCTTCCAACTCCTCGGCTGTGTTTGAGCCCCAGGAAGTAAATGCGTTCGTTTGACTAAGCTCCGTGAATGTGCAACGGTGATGGCGAAGCGCTGCCCTGTTCGCTCGAAAGCTCTCGTTCGCGCGGCCTTCACACGGCCTCAAGGTACGCAGTTCTAAACAGCCTTACATTCCATGCTGGTGTGCCAAGCCCCCCACCCACCCGCAGGGAGGAATTTGGGCTCTTCTGAGAAACACCAGTGTGCGCCACAAGTGAAACCAGGGCGTCTCCCCCAGGACGTCGCCGAACGGCAGTCGGATGCCAGAGGTGTACTTCCAGCCGGAAAAAGAGGGGAAAAGGACAGCTTTCCCAGGGACAATTCTGGACCCTTGGGACCATCCAGAATCACCAAGGCCTAAACTTTGCACGGCCTGGGGAACGCTCTTCCGCCTGTCCAGCAATCCCCACGTCAAAACCTTTCTCAGCAGAGGCAGGCACTCTCTCCCTTGTACTAGATAGCTCGGCAGAGCCTTCCGAGAAACATGCTGCGTCATTCAGCTTGAACGTGGGACGCGGAGGGGAGAGGACGCTTTCTCCCCGTTTGGAGGCGCCTTGCGCTTGGCTTCAAAGCTGCCTTGAACAGCACTAGCGGCCCGACGTCTCTGCACGGCAGGACTGTCGTTGTGGGCCGAGGCTGCGTGTTCTCCCAAAGCGAAAACCGTGCTGGCAATACCTTTCTAGAAACCCCTCCCACGGCACCACATGTTCGGCTCCGGCCAAACGAAAGGTGACCTCAGGCCTCAAGGTAAGTTCCAGTGTTTCACGTCGGGGGAGTTGGGTGTGCAGTGGTTTCCATGAGGCCATACTCCACCACGGAGTGCCTTAACTCTGCGACGCTCCTGGGGGCACACAGGATAGGAGCTCGTTCGCCAATTTCGCAGGATGACTTCTCTCCGTGCCGGAACGGCGGCTCCTGGCTTCTGAGGAACCTTAGCCTAAACAGGCCCCTGGAGAAAGCTCTTCACATTCATAGCAAGGGCAACGTACTGCTCTCTGGCTTGCCTGGGTTGAGTGCCCCAAGTCGTCAAAGAGCCTCGCGAAGGCAGTGCTGCGCAGACTCCCTTTGCCAGTCGCACGGCCTCCTTGACTGAAAGAGAACTGCAGTGCCAGAAGGCACCGTGCTGACGACTGGCTCCAGGAGGAGACTCGGGACAGCACTCTCACAGAAGCGAAAGCTAGGCTGTGGGCCCAGCCTGAGGACCAGCACGTTTTCCACACTTAACACAGCTAAGGCATGAGCCAGACGACAGCCTTGGTCACTGAGGCCTATCTAAGGTACTGCCATACTTACCCACTAGATCCCACGCAGAGGTCCCTGTGCCCAAAAGGGCCTCCATGGAAGGGCCCTGTTCCTCCCGTGTGTTTCCTTGAGGTAATCAGAAACCACTGAGGATAACTACGTGAGCTCAGCTTTGAAACTGGGCGACCCTGGCCAAACCTGATTCCCCTCCGTGGTGGACGAGACAGTGGCGGGTGCTAAGCCGCCTGAAGCACACTCCTCGCGCGCACCTTCTCTTTGCTGCCGGAAGGCCTCACATAAGAAGTCTGAGTTGACTCGTGACAGAAGAAGTCTGAGTTGACTCGTGTGAGGCCTGCCGCTCTCAGTTCCTTGCTGGGGGCTTCAGCAGGAGCGCTCTGGAGCTCGCCGGCAGAAGAACTGTGAGTCCCCCCGCCCCACCCCGGCCTCAAGCAAAAGTCCAGATTTCCCCCGACAGTAACACCTCGGAGTGCCAGAGGGAGCGGAGGGGCTCGCGTTAACGGAATGCTTCAACCGTGGAAGGTATTTCACGAGACACTGTGCACTCACGTTCGTTGTAACGACTGTCAAAGGGCACTCACGGTATGCCTTCCAACTCCTCGGCTGTGTTTGAGCCCCAGGAAGTAAATGCGTTCGTTTGACTAAGCTCCGTGAATGTGCAACGGTGATGGCGAAGCGCTGCCCTGTTCGCTCGAAAGCTCTCGTTCGCGCGGCCTTCACACGGCCTCAAGGTACGCAGTTCTAAACAGCCTTACATTCCATGCTGGTGTGCCAAGCCCCCCACCCACCCGCAGGGAGGAATTTGGGCTCTTCTGAGAAACACCAGTGTGCGCCACAAGTGAAACCAGGGCGTCTCCCCCAGGACGTCGCCGAACGGCAGTCGGATGCCAGAGGTGTACTTCCAGCCGGAAAAAGAGGGGAAAAGGACAGCTTTCCCAGGGACAATTCTGGACCCTTGGGACCATCCAGAATCACCAAGGCCTAAACTTTGCACGGCCTGGGGAACGCTCTTCCGCCTGTCCAGCAATCCCCACGTCAAAACCTTTCTCAGCAGAGGCAGGCACTCTCTCCCTTGTACTAGATAGCTCGGCAGAGCCTTCCGAGAAACATGCTGCGTCATTCAGCTTGAACGTGGGACGCGGAGGGGAGAGGACGCTTTCTCCCCGTTTGGAGGCGCCTTGCGCTTGGCTTCAAAGCTGCCTTGAACAGCACTAGCGGCCCGACGTCTCTGCACGGCAGGACTGTCGTTGTGGGCCGAGGCTGCGTGTTCTCCCAAAGCGAAAACCGTGCTGGCAATACCTTTCTAGAAACCCCTCCCACGGCACCACATGTTCGGCTCCGGCCAAACGAAAGGTGACCTCAGGCCTCAAGGTAAGTTCCAGTGTTTCACGTCGGGGGAGTTGGGTGTGCAGTGGTTTCCATGAGGCCATACTCCACCACGGAGTGCCTTAACTCTGCGACGCTCCTGGGGGCACACAGGATAGGAGCTCGTTCGCCAATTTCGCAGGATGACTTCTCTCCGTGCCGGAACGGCGGCTCCTGGCTTCTGAGGAACCTTAGCCTAAACAGGCCCCTGGAGAAAGCTCTTCACATTCATAGCAAGGGCCACGTACTGCTCTCTGGCTTGCCTGGGTTGAGTGCCCCAGTCGTCAAAGAGCCTCGCGAAGGCAGTGCTGCGCAGACTCCCTTTGCCAGTCGCACGGCCTCCTTGACTGAAAGAGAACTGCAGTGCCGGAAGGCACCGTGCTGACGACTGGCTCCAGGAGGAGACTCGGGACAGCACTCTCACAGAAGCGAAAGCTAGGCTGTGGGCCCAGCCTGAGCACCAGCACGTTTTCCACACTTAACACAGCTAAGGCATGAGCCAGACGACAGCCTTGGTCACTGAGGCCTATCTAAGGTACTGCCATACTTACCCACTAGATCCCACGCAGAGGTCCCTGTGCCCAAAAGGACCTCCATGGAAGGGCCCTGTTCCTCCCGTGTGTTTCCTTGAGGTAATCAGAAACCACTGAGGATAACTACGTGAGCTCAGCTTTGAAACTGGGCGACCCTGGCCAAACCTGATTCCCCTCCGTGGTGGACGAGACAGTGGCGGGTGCTAAGCCGCCTGAAGCACACTCCTCGCGCGCACCTTCTCTTTGCTGCCGGAAGGCCTCACATAAGAAGTCTGAGTTGACTCGTGACAGAAGAAGTCTGAGTTGACTCGTGTGAGGCCTGCCGCTCTCAGTTCCTTGCTGGGGGCTTCAGCAGGAGCGCTCTGGAGCTCGCCGGCAGAAGAACTGTGAGTCCCCCCGCCCCACCCCGGCCTCAAGCAAAAGTCCAGATTTCCCCCGACAGTAACACCTCGGAGTGCCAGAGGGAGCGGAGGGGCTCGCGTTAACGGAATGCTTCAACCGTGGAAGGTATTTCACGAGACACTGTGCACTCACGTTCGTTGTAACGACTGTCAAAGGGCACTCACGGTATGCCTTCCAACTCCTCGGCTGTGTTTGAGCCCCAGGAAGTAAATGCGTTCGTTTGACTAAGCTCCGTGAATGTGCAACGGTGATGGCGAAGCGCTGCCCTGTTCGCTCGAAAGCTCTCGTTCGCGCGGCCTTCACACGGCCTCAAGGTACGCAGTTCTAAACAGCCTTACATTCCATGCTGGTGTGCCAAGCCCCCCACCCACCCGCAGGGAGGAATTTGGGCTCTTCTGAGAAACACCAGTGTGCGCCACAAGTGAAACCAGGGCGTCTCCCCCAGGACGTCGCCGAACGGCAGTCGGATGCCAGAGGTGTACTTCCAGCCGGAAAAAGAGGGGAAAAGGACAGCTTTCCCAGGGACAATTCTGGACCCTTGGGACCATCCAGAATCACCAAGGCCTAAACTTTGCACGGCCTGGGGAACGCTCTTCCGCCTGTCCAGCAATCCCCACGTCAAAACCTTTCTCAGCAGAGGCAGGCACTCTCTCCCTTGTACTAGATAGCTCGGCAGAGCCTTCCGAGAAACATGCTGCGTCATTCAGCTTGAACGTGGGACGCGGAGGGGAGAGGACGCTTTCTCCCCGTTTGGAGGCGCCTTGCGCTTGGCTTCAAAGCTGCCTTGAACAGCACTAGCGGCCCGACGTCTCTGCACGGCAGGACTGTCGTTGTGGGCCGAGGCTGCGTGTTCTCCCAAAGCGAAAACCGTGCTGGCAATACCTTTCTAGAAACCCCTCCCACGGCACCACATGTTCGGCTCCGGCCAAACGAAAGGTGACCTCAGGCCTCAAGGTAAGTTCCAGTGTTTCACGTCGGGGGAGTTGGGTGTGCAGTGGTTTCCATGAGGCCATACTCCACCACGGAGTGCCTTAACTCTGCGACGCTCCTGGGGGCACACAGGATAGGAGCTCGTTCGCCAATTTCGCAGGATGACTTCTCTCCGTGCCGGAACGGCGGCTCCTGGCTTCTGAGGAACCTTAGCCTAAACAGGCCCCTGGAGAAAGCTCTTCACATTCATAGCAAGGGCCACGTACTGCTCTCTGGCTTGCCTGGGTTGAGTGCCCCAGTCGTCAAAGAGCCTCGCGAAGGCAGTGCTGCGCAGACTCCCTTTGCCAGTCGCACGGCCTCCTTGACTGAAAGAGAACTGCAGTGCCGGAAGGCACCGTGCTGACGACTGGCTCCAGGAGGAGACTCGGGACAGCACTCTCACAGAAGCGAAAGCTAGGCTGTGGGCCCAGCCTGAGGACCAGCACGTTTTCCACACTTAACACAGCTAAGGCATGAGCCAGACGACAGCCTTGGTCACTGAGGCCTATCTAAGGTACTGCCATACTTACCCACTAGATCCCACGCAGAGGTCCCTGTGCCCAAAAGGGCCTCCATGGAAGGGCCCTGTTCCTCCCGTGTGTTTCCTTGAGGTAATCAGAAACCACTGAGGATAACTACGTGAGCTCAGCTTTGAAACTGGGCGACCCTGGCCAAACCTGATTCCCCTCCGTGGTGGACGAGACAGTGGCGGGTGCTAAGCCGCCTGAAGCACACTCCTCGCGCGCACCTTCTCTTTGCTGCCGGAAGGCCTCACATAAGAAGTCTGAGTTGACTCGTGACAGAAGAAGTCTGAGTTGACTCGTGTGAGGCCTGCCGCTCTCAGTTCCTTGCTGGGGGCTTCAGCAGGAGCGCTCTGGAGCTCGCCGGCAGAAGAACTGTGAGTCCCCCCGCCCCACCCCGGCCTCAAGCAAAAGTCCAGATTTCCCCCGACAGTAACACCTCGGAGTGCCAGAGGGAGCGGAGGGGCTCGCGTTAACGGAATGCTTCAACCGTGGAAGGTATTTCACGAGACACTGTGCACTCACGTTCGTTGTAACGACTGTCAAAGGGCACTCACGGTATGCCTTCCAACTCCTCGGCTGTGTTTGAGCCCCAGGAAGTAAATGCGTTCGTTTGACTAAGCTCCGTGAATGTGCAACGGTGATGGCGAAGCGCTGCCCTGTTCGCTCGAAAGCTCTCGTTCGCGCGGCCTTCACACGGCCTCAAGGTACGCAGTTCTAAACAGCCTTACATTCCATGCTGGTGTGCCAAGCCCCCCACCCACCCGCAGGGAGGAATTTGGGCTCTTCTGAGAAACACCAGTGTGCGCCACAAGTGAAACCAGGGCGTCTCCCCCAGGACGTCGCCGAACGGCAGTCGGATGCCAGAGGTGTACTTCCAGCCGGAAAAAGAGGGGAAAAGGACAGCTTTCCCAGGGACAATTCTGGACCCTTGGGACCATCCAGAATCACCAAGGCCTAAACTTTGCACGGCCTGGGGAACGCTCTTCCGCCTGTCCAGCAATCCCCACGTCAAAACCTTTCTCAGCAGAGGCAGGCACTCTCTCCCTTGTACTAGATAGCTCGGCAGAGCCTTCCGAGAAACATGCTGCGTCATTCAGCTTGAACGTGGGACGCGGAGGGGAGAGGACGCTTTCTCCCCGTTTGGAGGCGCCTTGCGCTTGGCTTCAAAGCTGCCTTGAACAGCACTAGCGGCCCGACGTCTCTGCACGGCAGGACTGTCGTTGTGGGCCGAGGCTGCGTGTTCTCCCAAAGCGAAAACCGTGCTGGCAATACCTTTCTAGAAACCCCTCCCACGGCACCACATGTTCGGCTCCGGCCAAACGAAAGGTGACCTCAGGCCTCAAGGTAAGTTCCAGTGTTTCACGTCGGGGGAGTTGGGTGTGCAGTGGTTTCCATGAGGCCATACTCCACCACGGAGTGCCTTAACTCTGCGACGCTCCTGGGGGCACACAGGATAGGAGCTCGTTCGCCAATTTCGCAGGATGACTTCTCTCCGTGCCGGAACGGCGGCTCCTGGCTTCTGAGGAACCTTAGCCTAAACAGGCCCCTGGAGAAAGCTCTTCACATTCATAGCAAGGGCCACGTACTGCTCTCTGGCTTGCCTGGGTTGAGTGCCCCAGTCGTCAAAGAGCCTCGCGAAGGCAGTGCTGCGCAGACTCCCTTTGCCAGTCGCACGGCCTCCTTGACTGAAAGAGAACTGCAGTGCCGGAAGGCACCGTGCTGACGACTGGCTCCAGGAGGAGACTCGGGACAGCACTCTCACAGAAGCGAAAGCTAGGCTGTGGGCCCAGCCTGAGGACCAGCACGTTTTCCACACTTAACACAGCTAAGGCATGAGCCAGACGACAGCCTTGGTCACTGAGGCCTATCTAAGGTACTGCCATACTTACCCACTAGATCCCACGCAGAGGTCCCTGTGCCCAAAAGGGCCTCCATGGAAGGGCCCTGTTCCTCCCGTGTGTTTCCTTGAGGTAATCAGAAACCACTGAGGATAACTACGTGAGCTCAGCTTTGAAACTGGGCGACCCTGGCCAAACCTGATTCCCCTCCGTGGTGGACGAGACAGTGGCGGGTGCTAAGCCGCCTGAAGCACACTCCTCGCGCGCACCTTCTCTTTGCTGCCGGAAGGCCTCACATAAGAAGTCTGAGTTGACTCGTGACAGAAGAAGTCTGAGTTGACTCGTGTGAGGCCTGCCGCTCTCAGTTCCTTGCTGGGGGCTTCAGCAGGAGCGCTCTGGAGCTCGCCGGCAGAAGAACTGTGAGTCCCCCCGCCCCACCCCGGCCTCAAGCAAAAGTCCAGATTTCCCCCGACAGTAACACCTCGGAGTGCCAGAGGGAGCGGAGGGGCTCGCGTTAACGGAATGCTTCAACCGTGGAAGGTATTTCACGAGACACTGTGCACTCACGTTCGTTGTAACGACTGTCAAAGGGCACTCACGGTATGCCTTCCAACTCCTCGGCTGTGTTTGAGCCCCAGGAAGTAAATGCGTTCGTTTGACTAAGCTCCGTGAATGTGCAACGGTGATGGCGAAGCGCTGCCCTGTTCGCTCGAAAGCTCTCGTTCGCGCGGCCTTCACACGGCCTCAAGGTACGCAGTTCTAAACAGCCTTACATTCCATGCTGGTGTGCCAAGCCCCCCACCCACCCGCAGGGAGGAATTTGGGCTCTTCTGAGAAACACCAGTGTGCGCCACAAGTGAAACCAGGGCGTCTCCCCCAGGACGTCGCCGAACGGCAGTCGGATGCCAGAGGTGTACTTCCAGCCGGAAAAAGAGGGGAAAAGGACAGCTTTCCCAGGGACAATTCTGGACCCTTGGGACCATCCAGAATCACCAAGGCCTAAACTTTGCACGGCCTGGGGAACGCTCTTCCGCCTGTCCAGCAATCCCCACGTCAAAACCTTTCTCAGCAGAGGCAGGCACTCTCTCCCTTGTACTAGATAGCTCGGCAGAGCCTTCCGAGAAACATGCTGCGTCATTCAGCTTGAACGTGGGACGCGGAGGGGAGAGGACGCTTTCTCCCCGTTTGGAGGCGCCTTGCGCTTGGCTTCAAAGCTGCCTTGAACAGCACTAGCGGCCCGACATCTCTGCACGGCAGGACTGTCGTTGTGGGCCGAGGCTGCGTGTTCTCCCAAAGCGAAAACCGTGCTGGCAATACCTTTCTAGAAACCCCTCCCACGGCACCACATGTTCGGCTCCGGCCAAACGAAAGGTGACCTCAGGCCTCAAGGTAAGTTCCAGTGTTTCACGTCGGGGGAGTTGGGTGTGCAGTGGTTTCCATGAGGCCATACTCCACCACGGAGTGCCTTAACTCTGCGACGCTCCTGGGGGCACACAGGATAGGAGCTCGTTCGCCAATTTCGCAGGATGACTTCTCTCCGTGCCGGAACGGCGGCTCCTGGCTTCTGAGGAACCTTAGCCTAAACAGGCCCCTGGAGAAAGCTCTTCACATTCATAGCAAGGGCCACGTACTGCTCTCTGGCTTGCCTGGGTTGAGTGCCCCAGTCGTCAAAGAGCCTCGCGAAGGCAGTGCTGCGCAGACTCCCTTTGCCAGTCGCACGGCCTCCTTGACTGAAAGAGAACTGCAGTGCCGGAAGGCACCGTGCTGACGACTGGCTCCAGGAGGAGACTCGGGACAGCACTCTCACAGAAGCGAAAGCTAGGCTGTGGGCCCAGCCTGAGGACCAGCACGTTTTCCACACTTAACACAGCTAAGGCATGAGCCAGACGACAGCCTTGGTCACTGAGGCCTATCTAAGGTACTGCCATACTTACCCACTAGATCCCACGCAGAGGTCCCTGTGCCCAAAAGGGCCTCCATGGAAGGGCCCTGTTCCTCCCGTGTGTTTCCTTGAGGTAATCAGAAACCACTGAGGATAACTACGTGAGCTCAGCTTTGAAACTGGGCGACCCTGGCCAAACCTGATTCCCCTCCGTGGTGGACGAGACAGTGGCGGGTGCTAAGCTGCCTGAAGCACACTCCTCGCGCGCACCTTCTCTTTGCTGCCGGAAGGCCTCACATAAGAAGTCTGAGTTGACTCGTGACAGAAGAAGTCTGAGTTGACTCGTGTGAGGCCTGCCGCTCTCAGTTCCTTGCTGGGGGCTTCAGCAGGAGCGCTCTGGAGCTCGCCGGCAGAAGAACGGTGAGTCCCCCCGCCCCACCCCGGCCTCAAGCAAAAGTCCAGATTTCCCCCGACAGTAACACCTCGGAGTGCCAGAGGGAGCGGAGGGGCTCGCGTTAACGGAATGCTTCAACCGTGGAAGGTATTTCACGAGACACTGTGCACTCACGTTCGTTGTAACGACTGTCAAAGGGCACTCACGGTATGCCTTCCAACTCCTCGGCTGTGTTTGAGCCCCAGGAAGTAAATGCGTTCGTTTGACTAAGCTCCGTGAATGTGCAACGGTGATGGCGAAGCGCTGCCCTGTTCGCTCGAAAGCTCTCGTTCGCGCGGCCTTCACACGGCCTCAAGGTACGCAGTTCTAAACAGCCTTACATTCCATGCTGGTGTGCCAAGCCCCCTACCCACCCGCAGGGAGGAATTTGGGCTCTTCTGAGAAACACCAGTGTGCGCCACAAGTGAAACCAGGGCGTCTCCCCCAGGACGTCGCCGAACGGCAGTCGGATGCCAGAGGTGTACTTCCAGCCGGAAAAAGAGGGGAAAAGGACAGCTTTCCCAGGGACAATTCTGGACCCTTGGGACCATCCAGAATCACCAAGGCCTAAACTTTGCACGGCCTGGGGAACGCTCTTCCGCCTGTCCAGCAATCCCCACGTCAAAACCTTTCTCAGCAGAGGCAGGCACTCTCTCCCTTGTACTAGATAGCTCGGCAGAGCCTTCCGAGAAACATGCTGCGTCATTCAGCTTGAACGTGGGACGCGGAGGGGAGAGGACGCTTTCTCCCCGTTTGGAGGCGCCTTGCGCTTGGCTTCAAAGCTGCCTTGAACAGCACTAGCGGCCCGACGTCTCTGCACGGCAGGACTGTCGTTGTGGGCCGAGGCTGCGTGTTCTCCCAAAGCGAAAACCGTGCTGGCAATACCTTTCTAGAAACCCCTCCCACGGCACCACATGTTCGGCTCCGGCCAAACGAAAGGTGACCTCAGGCCTCAAGGTAAGTTCCAGTGTTTCACGTCGGGGGAGTTGGGTGTGCAGTGGTTTCCATGAGGCCATACTCCACCACGGAGTGCCTTAACTCTGCGACGCTCCTGGGGGCACACAGGATAGGAGCTCGTTCGCCAATTTCGCAGGATGACTTCTCTCCGTGCCGGAAGGGCGGCTCCTGGCTTCTGAGGAACCTTAGCCTAAACAGGCCCCTGGAGAAAGCTCTTCACATTCATAGCAAGGGCAACGTACTGCTCTCTGGCTTGCCTGGGTTGAGTGCCCCAAGTCGTCAAAGAGCCTCGCGAAGGCAGTGCTGCGCAGACTCCCTTTGCCAGTCGCACGGCCTCCTTGACTGAAAGAGAACTGCAGTGCCAGAAGGCACCGTGCTGACGACTGGCTCCAGGAGGAGACTCGGGACAGCACTCTCACAGAAGCGAAAGCTAGGCTGTGGGCCCAGCCTGAGGACCAGCACGTTTTCCACACTTAACACAGCTAAGGCATGAGCCAGACGACAGCCTTGGTCACTGAGGCCTATCTAAGGTACTGCCATACTTACCCACTAGATCCCACGCAGAGGTCCCTGTGCCCAAAAGGGCCTCCATGGAAGGGCCCTGTTCCTCCCGTGTGTTTCCTTGAGGTAATCAGAAACCACTGAGGATAACTACGTGAGCTCAGCTTTGAAACTGGGCGACCCTGGCCAAACCTGATTCCCCTCCGTGGTGGACGAGACAGTGGCGGGTGCTAAGCCGCCTGAAGCACACTCCTCGCGCGCACCTTCTCTTTGCTGCCGGAAGGCCTCACATAAGAAGTCTGAGTTGACTCGTGACAGAAGAAGTCTGAGTTGACTCGTGTGAGGCCTGCCGCTCTCAGTTCCTTGCTGGGGGCTTCAGCAGGAGCGCTCTGGAGCTCGCCGGCAGAAGAACTGTGAGTCCCCCCGCCCCACCCCGGCCTCAAGCAAAAGTCCAGATTTCCCCCGACAGTAACACCTCGGAGTGCCAGAGGGAGCGGAGGGGCTCGCGTTAACGGAATGCTTCAACCGTGGAAGGTATTTCACGAGACACTGTGCACTCACGTTCGTTGTAACGACTGTCAAAGGGCACTCACGGTATGCCTTCCAACTCCTCGGCTGTGTTTGAGCCCCAGGAAGTAAATGCGTTCGTTTGACTAAGCTCCGTGAATGTGCAACGGTGATGGCGAAGCGCTGCCCTGTTCGCTCGAAAGCTCTCGTTCGCGCGGCCTTCACACGGCCTCAAGGTACGCAGTTCTAAACAGCCTTACATTCCATGCTGGTGTGCCAAGCCCCCCACCCACCCGCAGGGAGGAATTTGGGCTCTTCTGAGAAACACCAGTGTGCGCCACAAGTGAAACCAGGGCGTCTCCCCCAGGACGTCGCCGAACGGCAGTCGGATGCCAGAGGTGTACTTCCAGCCGGAAAAAGAGGGGAAAAGGACAGCTTTCCCAGGGACAATTCTGGACCCTTGGGACCATCCAGAATCACCAAGGCCTAAACTTTGCACGGCCTGGGGAACGCTCTTCCGCCTGTCCAGCAATCCCCACGTCAAAACCTTTCTCAGCAGAGGCAGGCACTCTCTCCCTTGTACTAGATAGCTCGGCAGAGCCTTCCGAGAAACATGCTGCGTCATTCAGCTTGAACGTGGGACGCGGAGGGGAGAGGACGCTTTCTCCCCGTTTGGAGGCGCCTTGCGCTTGGCTTCAAAGCTGCCTTGAACAGCACTAGCGGCCCGACGTCTCTGCACGGCAGGACTGTCGTTGTGGGCCGAGGCTGCGTGTTCTCCCAAAGCGAAAACCGTGCTGGCAATACCTTTCTAGAAACCCCTCCCACGGCACCACATGTTCGGCTCCGGCCAAACGAAAGGTGACCTCAGGCCTCAAGGTAAGTTCCAGTGTTTCACGTCGGGGGAGTTGGGTGTGCAGTGGTTTCCATGAGGCCATACTCCACCACGGAGTGCCTTAACTCTGCGACGCTCCTGGGGGCACACAGGATAGGAGCTCGTTCGCCAATTTCGCAGGATGACTTCTCTCCGTGCCGGAACGGCGGCTCCTGGCTTCTGAGGAACCTTAGCCTAAACAGGCCCCTGGAGAAAGCTCTTCACATTCATAGCAAGGGCCACGTACTGCTCTCTGGCTTGCCTGGGTTGAGTGCCCCAGTCGTCAAAGAGCCTCGCGAAGGCAGTGCTGCGCAGACTCCCTTTGCCAGTCGCACGGCCTCCTTGACTGAAAGAGAACTGCAGTGCCGGAAGGCACCGTGCTGACGACTGGCTCCAGGAGGAGACTCGGGACAGCACTCTCACAGAAGCGAAAGCTAGGCTGTGGGCCCAGCCTGAGGACCAGCACGTTTTCCACACTTAACACAGCTAAGGCATGAGCCAGACGACAGCCTTGGTCACTGAGGCCTATCTAAGGTACTGCCATACTTACCCACTAGATCCCACGCAGAGGTCCCTGTGCCCAAAAGGGCCTCCATGGAAGGGCCCTGTTCCTCCCGTGTGTTTCCTTGAGGTAATCAGAAACCACTGAGGATAACTACGTGAGCTCAGCTTTGAAACTGGGCGACCCTGGCCAAACCTGATTCCCCTCCGTGGTGGACGAGACAGTGGCGGGTGCTAAGCCGCCTGAAGCACACTCCTCGCGCGCACCTTCTCTTTGCTGCCGGAAGGCCTCACATAAGAAGTCTGAGTTGACTCGTGACAGAAGAAGTCTGAGTTGACTCGTGTGAGGCCTGCCGCTCTCAGTTCCTTGCTGGGGGCTTCAGCAGGAGCGCTCTGGAGCTCGCCGGCAGAAGAACTGTGAGTCCCCCCGCCCCACCCCGGCCTCAAGCAAAAGTCCAGATTTCCCCCGACAGTAACACCTCGGAGTGCCAGAGGGAGCGGAGGGGCTCGCGTTAACGGAATGCTTCAACCGTGGAAGGTATTTCACGAGACACTGTGCACTCACGTTCGTTGTAACGACTGTCAAAGGGCACTCACGGTATGCCTTCCAACTCCTCGGCTGTGTTTGAGCCCCAGGAAGTAAATGCGTTCGTTTGACTAAGCTCCGTGAATGTGCAACGGTGATGGCGAAGCGCTGCCCTGTTCGCTCGAAAGCTCTCGTTCGCGCGGCCTTCACACGGCCTCAAGGTACGCAGTTCTAAACAGCCTTACATTCCATGCTGGTGTGCCAAGCCCCCCACCCACCCGCAGGGAGGAATTTGGGCTCTTCTGAGAAACACCAGTGTGCGCCACAAGTGAAACCAGGGCGTCTCCCCCAGGACGTCGCCGAACGGCAGTCGGATGCCAGAGGTGTACTTCCAGCCGGAAAAAGAGGGGAAAAGGACAGCTTTCCCAGGGACAATTCTGGACCCTTGGGACCATCCAGAATCACCAAGGCCTAAACTTTGCACGGCCTGGGGAACGCTCTTCCGCCTGTCCAGCAATCCCCACGTCAAAACCTTTCTCAGCAGAGGCAGGCACTCTCTCCCTTGTACTAGATAGCTCGGCAGAGCCTTCCGAGAAACATGCTGCGTCATTCAGCTTGAACGTGGGACGCGGAGGGGAGAGGACGCTTTCTCCCCGTTTGGAGGCGCCTTGCGCTTGGCTTCAAAGCTGCCTTGAACAGCACTAGCGGCCCGACATCTCTGCACGGCAGGACTGTCGTTGTGGGCCGAGGCTGCGTGTTCTCCCAAAGCGAAAACCGTGCTGGCAATACCTTTCTAGAAACCCCTCCCACGGCACCACATGTTCGGCTCCGGCCAAACGAAAGGTGACCTCAGGCCTCAAGGTAAGTTCCAGTGTTTCACGTCGGGGGAGTTGGGTGTGCAGTGGTTTCCATGAGGCCATACTCCACCACGGAGTGCCTTAACTCTGCGACGCTCCTGGGGGCACACAGGATAGGAGCTCGTTCGCCAATTTCGCAGGATGACTTCTCTCCGTGCCGGAACGGCGGCTCCTGGCTTCTGAGGAACCTTAGCCTAAACAGGCCCCTGGAGAAAGCTCTTCACATTCATAGCAAGGGCCACGTACTGCTCTCTGGCTTGCCTGGGTTGAGTGCCCCAGTCGTCAAAGAGCCTCGCGAAGGCAGTGCTGCGCAGACTCCCTTTGCCAGTCGCACGGCCTCCTTGACTGAAAGAGAACTGCAGTGCCGGAAGGCACCGTGCTGACGACTGGCTCCAGGAGGAGACTCGGGACAGCACTCTCACAGAAGCGAAAGCTAGGCTGTGGGCCCAGCCTGAGGACCAGCACGTTTTCCACACTTAACACAGCTAAGGCATGAGCCAGACGACAGCCTTGGTCACTGAGGCCTATCTAAGGTACTGCCATACTTACCCACTAGATCCCACGCAGAGGTCCCTGTGCCCAAAAGGGCCTCCATGGAAGGGCCCTGTTCCTCCCGTGTGTTTCCTTGAGGTAATCAGAAACCACTGAGGATAACTACGTGAGCTCAGCTTTGAAACTGGGCGACCCTGGCCAAACCTGATTCCCCTCCGTGGTGGACGAGACAGTGGCGGGTGCTAAGCTGCCTGAAGCACACTCCTCGCGCGCACCTTCTCTTTGCTGCCGGAAGGCCTCACATAAGAAGTCTGAGTTGACTCGTGACAGAAGAAGTCTGAGTTGACTCGTGTGAGGCCTGCCGCTCTCAGTTCCTTGCTGGGGGCTTCAGCAGGAGCGCTCTGGAGCTCGCCGGCAGAAGAACGGTGAGTCCCCCCGCCCCACCCCGGCCTCAAGCAAAAGTCCAGATTTCCCCCGACAGTAACACCTCGGAGTGCCAGAGGGAGCGGAGGGGCTCGCGTTAACGGAATGCTTCAACCGTGGAAGGTATTTCACGAGACACTGTGCACTCACGTTCGTTGTAACGACTGTCAAAGGGCACTCACGGTATGCCTTCCAACTCCTCGGCTGTGTTTGAGCCCCAGGAAGTAAATGCGTTCGTTTGACTAAGCTCCGTGAATGTGCAACGGTGATGGCGAAGCGCTGCCCTGTTCGCTCGAAAGCTCTCGTTCGCGCGGCCTTCACACGGCCTCAAGGTACGCAGTTCTAAACAGCCTTACATTCCATGCTGGTGTGCCAAGCCCCCCACCCACCCGCAGGGAGGAATTTGGGCTCTTCTGAGAAACACCAGTGTGCGCCACAAGTGAAACCAGGGCGTCTCCCCCAGGACGTCGCCGAACGGCAGTCGGATGCCAGAGGTGTACTTCCAGCCGGAAAAAGAGGGGAAAAGGACAGCTTTCCCAGGGACAATTCTGGACCCTTGGGACCATCCAGAATCACCAAGGCCTAAACTTTGCACGGCCTGGGGAACGCTCTTCCGCCTGTCCAGCAATCCCCACGTCAAAACCTTTCTCAGCAGAGGCAGGCACTCTCTCCCTTGTACTAGATAGCTCGGCAGAGCCTTCCGAGAAACATGCTGCGTCATTCAGCTTGAACGTGGGACGCGGAGGGGAGAGGACGCTTTCTCCCCGTTTGGAGGCGCCTTGCGCTTGGCTTCAAAGCTGCCTTGAACAGCACTAGCGGCCCGACGTCTCTGCACGGCAGGACTGTCGTTGTGGGCCGAGGCTGCGTGTTCTCCCAAAGCGAAAACCGTGCTGGCAATACCTTTCTAGAAACCCCTCCCACGGCACCACATGTTCGGCTCCGGCCAAACGAAAGGTGACCTCAGGCCTCAAGGTAAGTTCCAGTGTTTCACGTCGGGGGAGTTGGGTGTGCAGTGGTTTCCATGAGGCCATACTCCACCACGGAGTGCCTTAACTCTGCGACGCTCCTGGGGGCACACAGGATAGGAGCTCGTTCGCCAATTTCGCAGGATGACTTCTCTCCGTGCCGGAAGGGCGGCTCCTGGCTTCTGAGGAACCTTAGCCTAAACAGGCCCCTGGAGAAAGCTCTTCACATTCATAGCAAGGGCAACGTACTGCTCTCTGGCTTGCCTGGGTTGAGTGCCCCAAGTCGTCAAAGAGCCTCGCGAAGGCAGTGCTGCGCAGACTCCCTTTGCCAGTCGCACGGCCTCCTTGACTGAAAGAGAACTGCAGTGCCAGAAGGCACCGTGCTGACGACTGGCTCCAGGAGGAGACTCGGGACAGCACTCTCACAGAAGCGAAAGCTAGGCTGTGGGCCCAGCCTGAGGACCAGCACGTTTTCCACACTTAACACAGCTAAGGCATGAGCCAGACGACAGCCTTGGTCACTGAGGCCTATCTAAGGTACTGCCATACTTACCCACTAGATCCCACGCAGAGGTCCCTGTGCCCAAAAGGGCCTCCATGGAAGGGCCCTGTTCCTCCCGTGTGTTTCCTTGAGGTAATCAGAAACCACTGAGGATAACTACGTGAGCTCAGCTTTGAAACTGGGCGACCCTGGCCAAACCTGATTCCCCTCCGTGGTGGACGAGACAGTGGCGGGTGCTAAGCCGCCTGAAGCACACTCCTCGCGCGCACCTTCTCTTTGCTGCCGGAAGGCCTCACATAAGAAGTCTGAGTTGACTCGTGACAGAAGAAGTCTGAGTTGACTCGTGTGAGGCCTGCCGCTCTCAGTTCCTTGCTGGGGGCTTCAGCAGGAGCGCTCTGGAGCTCGCCGGCAGAAGAACTGTGAGTCCCCCCGCCCCACCCCGGCCTCAAGCAAAAGTCCAGATTTCCCCCGACAGTAACACCTCGGAGTGCCAGAGGGAGCGGAGGGGCTCGCGTTAACGGAATGCTTCAACCGTGGAAGGTATTTCACGAGACACTGTGCACTCACGTTCGTTGTAACGACTGTCAAAGGGCACTCACGGTATGCCTTCCAACTCCTCGGCTGTGTTTGAGCCCCAGGAAGTAAATGCGTTCGTTTGACTAAGCTCCGTGAATGTGCAACGGTGATGGCGAAGCGCTGCCCTGTTCGCTCGAAAGCTCTCGTTCGCGCGGCCTTCACACGGCCTCAAGGTACGCAGTTCTAAACAGCCTTACATTCCATGCTGGTGTGCCAAGCCCCCCACCCACCCGCAGGGAGGAATTTGGGCTCTTCTGAGAAACACCAGTGTGCGCCACAAGTGAAACCAGGGCGTCTCCCCCAGGACGTCGCCGAACGGCAGTCGGATGCCAGAGGTGTACTTCCAGCCGGAAAAAGAGGGGAAAAGGACAGCTTTCCCAGGGACAATTCTGGACCCTTGGGACCATCCAGAATCACCAAGGCCTAAACTTTGCACGGCCTGGGGAACGCTCTTCCGCCTGTCCAGCAATCCCCACGTCAAAACCTTTCTCAGCAGAGGCAGGCACTCTCTCCCTTGTACTAGATAGCTCGGCAGAGCCTTCCGAGAAACATGCTGCGTCATTCAGCTTGAACGTGGGACGCGGAGGGGAGAGGACGCTTTCTCCCCGTTTGGAGGCGCCTTGCGCTTGGCTTCAAAGCTGCCTTGAACAGCACTAGCGGCCCGACGTCTCTGCACGGCAGGACTGTCGTTGTGGGCCGAGGCTGCGTGTTCTCCCAAAGCGAAAACCGTGCTGGCAATACCTTTCTAGAAACCCCTCCCACGGCACCACATGTTCGGCTCCGGCCAAACGAAAGGTGACCTCAGGCCTCAAGGTAAGTTCCAGTGTTTCACGTCGGGGGAGTTGGGTGTGCAGTGGTTTCCATGAGGCCATACTCCACCACGGAGTGCCTTAACTCTGCGACGCTCCTGGGGGCACACAGGATAGGAGCTCGTTCGCCAATTTCGCAGGATGACTTCTCTCCGTGCCGGAACGGCGGCTCCTGGCTTCTGAGGAACCTTAGCCTAAACAGGCCCCTGGAGAAAGCTCTTCACATTCATAGCAAGGGCCACGTACTGCTCTCTGGCTTGCCTGGGTTGAGTGTCCCAGTCGTCAAAGAGCCTCGCGAAGGCAGTGCTGCGCAGACTCCCTTTGCCAGTCGCACGGCCTCCTTGACTGAAAGAGAACTGCAGTGCCGGAAGGCACCGTGCTGACGACTGGCTCCAGGAGGAGACTCGGGACAGCACTCTCACAGAAGCGAAAGCTAGGCTGTGGGCCCAGCCTGAGGACCAGCACGTTTTCCACACTTAACACAGCTAAGGCATGAGCCAGACGACAGCCTTGGTCACTGAGGCCTATCTAAGGTACTGCCATACTTACCCACTAGATCCCACGCAGAGGTCCCTGTGCCCAAAAGGACCTCCATGGAAGGGCCCTGTTCCTCCCGTGTGTTTCCTTGAGGTAATCAGAAACCACTGAGGATAACTACGTGAGCTCAGCTTTGAAACTGGGCGACCCTGGCCAAACCTGATTCCCCTCCGTGGTGGACGAGACAGTGGCGGGTGCTAAGCTGCCTGAAGCACACTCCTCGCGCGCACCTTCTCTTTGCTGCCGGAAGGCCTCACATAAGAAGTCTGAGTTGACTCGTGACAGAAGAAGTCTGAGTTGACTCGTGTGAGGCCTGCCGCTCTCAGTTCCTTGCTGGGGGCTTCAGCAGGAGCGCTCTGGAGCTCGCCGGCAGAAGAACGGTGAGTCCCCCCGCCCCACCCCGGCCTCAAGCAAAAGTCCAGATTTCCCCCGACAGTAACACCTCGGAGTGCCAGAGGGAGCGGAGGGGCTCGCGTTAACGGAATGCTTCAACCGTGGAAGGTATTTCACGAGACACTGTGCACTCACGTTCGTTGTAACGACTGTCAAAGGGCACTCACGGTATGCCTTCCAACTCCTCGGCTGTGTTTGAGCCCCAGGAAGTAAATGCGTTCGTTTGACTAAGCTCCGTGAATGTGCAACGGTGATGGCGAAGCGCTGCCCTGTTCGCTCGAAAGCTCTCGTTCGCGCGGCCTTCACACGGCCTCAAGGTACGCAGTTCTAAACAGCCTTACATTCCATGCTGGTGTGCCAAGCCCCCTACCCACCCGCAGGGAGGAATTTGGGCTCTTCTGAGAAACACCAGTGTGCGCCACAAGTGAAACCAGGGCGTCTCCCCCAGGACGTCGCCGAACGGCAGTCGGATGCCAGAGGTGTACTTCCAGCCGGAAAAAGAGGGGAAAAGGACAGCTTTCCCAGGGACAATTCTGGACCCTTGGGACCATCCAGAATCACCAAGGCCTAAACTTTGCACGGCCTGGGGAACGCTCTTCCGCCTGTCCAGCAATCCCCACGTCAAAACCTTTCTCAGCAGAGGCAGGCACTCTCTCCCTTGTACTAGATAGCTCGGCAGAGCCTTCCGAGAAACATGCTGCGTCATTCAGCTTGAACGTGGGACGCGGAGGGGAGAGGACGCTTTCTCCCCGTTTGGAGGCGCCTTGCGCTTGGCTTCAAAGCTGCCTTGAACAGCACTAGCGGCCCGACGTCTCTGCACGGCAGGACTGTCGTTGTGGGCCGAGGCTGCGTGTTCTCCCAAAGCGAAAACCGTGCTGGCAATACCTTTCTAGAAACCCCTCCCACGGCACCACATGTTCGGCTCCGGCCAAACGAAAGGTGACCTCAGGCCTCAAGGTAAGTTCCAGTGTTTCACGTCGGGGGAGTTGGGTGTGCAGTGGTTTCCATGAGGCCATACTCCACCACGGAGTGCCTTAACTCTGCGACGCTCCTGGGGGCACACAGGATAGGAGCTCGTTCGCCAATTTCGCAGGATGACTTCTCTCCGTGCCGGAAGGGCGGCTCCTGGCTTCTGAGGAACCTTAGCCTAAACAGGCCCCTGGAGAAAGCTCTTCACATTCATAGCAAGGGCAACGTACTGCTCTCTGGCTTGCCTGGGTTGAGTGCCCCAAGTCGTCAAAGAGCCTCGCGAAGGCAGTGCTGCGCAGACTCCCTTTGCCAGTCGCACGGCCTCCTTGACTGAAAGAGAACTGCAGTGCCAGAAGGCACCGTGCTGACGACTGGCTCCAGGAGGAGACTCGGGACAGCACTCTCACAGAAGCGAAAGCTAGGCTGTGGGCCCAGCCTGAGGACCAGCACGTTTTCCACACTTAACACAGCTAAGGCATGAGCCAGACGACAGCCTTGGTCACTGAGGCCTATCTAAGGTACTGCCATACTTACCCACTAGATCCCACGCGGAGGTCCCTGTGCCCAAAAGGGCCTCCATGGAAGGGCCCTGTTCCTCCCGTGTGTTTCCTTGAGGTAATCAGAAACCACTGAGGATAACTACGTGAGCTCAGCTTTGAAACTGGGCGACCCTGGCCAAACCTGATTCCCCTCCGTGGTGGACGAGACAGTGGCGGGTGCTAAGCCGCCTGAAGCACACTCCTCGCGCGCACCTTCTCTTTGCTGCCGGAAGGCCTCACATAAGAAGTCTGAGTTGACTCGTGACAGAAGAAGTCTGAGTTGACTCGTGTGAGGCCTGCCGCTCTCAGTTCCTTGCTGGGGGCTTCAGCAGGAGCGCTCTGGAGCTCGCCGGCAGAAGAACTGTGAGTCCCCCCGCCCCACCCCGGCCTCAAGCAAAAGTCCAGATTTTCCCCGACAGTAACACCTCGGAGTGCCAGAGGGAGCGGAGGGGCTCGCGTTAACGGAATGCTTCAACCGTGGAAGGTATTTCACGAGACACTGTGCACTCACGTTCGTTGTAACGACTGTCAAAGGGCACTCACGGTATGCCTTCCAACTCCTCGGCTGTGTTTGAGCCCCAGGAAGTAAATGCGTTCGTTTGACTAAGCTCCGTGAATGTGCAACGGTGATGGCGAAGCGCTGCCCTGTTCGCTCGAAAGCTCTCGTTCGCGCGGCCTTCACACGGCCTCAAGGTACGCAGTTCTAAACAGCCTTACATTCCATGCTGGTGTGCCAAGCCCCCCACCCACCCGCAGGGAGGAATTTGGGCTCTTCTGAGAAACACCAGTGTGCGCCACAAGTGAAACCAGGGCGTCTCCCCCAGGACGTCGCCGAACGGCAGTCGGATGCCAGAGGTGTACTTCCAGCCGGAAAAAGAGGGGAAAAGGACAGCTTTCCCAGGGACAATTCTGGACCCTTGGGACCATCCAGAATCACCAAGGCCTAAACTTTGCACGGCCTGGGGAACGCTCTTCCGCCTGTCCAGCAATCCCCACGTCAAAACCTTTCTCAGCAGAGGCAGGCACTCTCTCCCTTGTACTAGATAGCTCGGCAGAGCCTTCCGAGAAACATGCTGCGTCATTCAGCTTGAACGTGGGACGCGGAGGGGAGAGGACGCTTTCTCCCCGTTTGGAGGCGCCTTGCGCTTGGCTTCAAAGCTGCCTTGAACAGCACTAGCGGCCCGACGTCTCTGCACGGCAGGACTGTCGTTGTGGGCCGAGGCTGCGTGTTCTCCCAAAGCGAAAACCGTGCTGGCAATACCTTTCTAGAAACCCCTCCCACGGCACCACATGTTCGGCTCCGGCCAAACGAAAGGTGACCTCAGGCCTCAAGGTAAGTTCCAGTGTTTCACGTCGGGGGAGTTGGGTGTGCAGTGGTTTCCATGAGGCCATACTCCACCACGGAGTGCCTTAACTCTGCGACGCTCCTGGGGGCACACAGGATAGGAGCTCGTTCGCCAATTTCGCAGGATGACTTCTCTCCGTGCCGGAAGGGCGGCTCCTGGCTTCTGAGGAACCTTAGCCTAAACAGGCCCCTGGAGAAAGCTCTTCACATTCATAGCAAGGGCAACGTACTGCTCTCTGGCTTGCCTGGGTTGAGTGCCCCAGTCGTCAAAGAGCCTCGCGAAGGCAGTGCTGCGCAGACTCCCTTTGCCAGTCGCACGGCCTCCTTGACTGAAAGAGAACTGCAGTGCCGGAAGGCACCGTGCTGACGACTGGCTCCAGGAGGAGACTCGGGACAGCACTCTCACAGAAGCGAAAGCTAGGCTGTGGGCCCAGCCTGAGGACCAGCACGTTTTCCACACTTAACACAGCTAAGGCATGAGCCAGACGACAGCCTTGGTCACTGAGGCCTATCTAAGGTACTGCCATACTTACCCACTAGATCCCACGCAGAGGTCCCTGTGCCCAAAAGGGCCTCCATGGAAGGGCCCTGTTCCTCCCGTGTGTTTCCTTGAGGTAATCAGAAACCACTGAGGATAACTACGTGAGCTCAGCTTTGAAACTGGGCGACCCTGGCCAAACCTGATTCCCCTCCGTGGTGGACGAGACAGTGGCGGGTGCTAAGCTGCCTGAAGCACACTCCTCGCGCGCACCTTCTCTTTGCTGCCGGAAGGCCTCACATAAGAAGTCTGAGTTGACTCGTGACAGAAGAAGTCTGAGTTGACTCGTGTGAGGCCTGCCGCTCTCAGTTCCTTGCTGGGGGCTTCAGCAGGAGCGCTCTGGAGCTCGCCGGCAGAAGAACGGTGAGTCCCCCCGCCCCACCCCGGCCTCAAGCAAAAGTCCAGATTTCCCCCGACAGTAACACCTCGGAGTGCCAGAGGGAGCGGAGGGGCTCGCGTTAACGGAATGCTTCAACCGTGGAAGGTATTTCACGAGACACTGTGCACTCACGTTCGTTGTAACGACTGTCAAAGGGCACTCACGGTATGCCTTCCAACTCCTCGGCTGTGTTTGAGCCCCAGGAAGTAAATGCGTTCGTTTGACTAAGCTCCGTGAATGTGCAACGGTGATGGCGAAGCGCTGCCCTGTTCGCTCGAAAGCTCTCGTTCGCGCGGCCTTCACACGGCCTCAAGGTACGCAGTTCTAAACAGCCTTACATTCCATGCTGGTGTGCCAAGCCCCCCACCCACCCGCAGGGAGGAATTTGGGCTCTTCTGAGAAACACCAGTGTGCGCCACAAGTGAAACCAGGGCGTCTCCCCCAGGACGTCGCCGAACGGCAGTCGGATGCCAGAGGTGTACTTCCAGCCGGAAAAAGAGGGGAAAAGGACAGCTTTCCCAGGGACAATTCTGGACCCTTGGGACCATCCAGAATCACCAAGGCCTAAACTTTGCACGGCCTGGGGAACGCTCTTCCGCCTGTCCAGCAATCCCCACGTCAAAACCTTTCTCAGCAGAGGCAGGCACTCTCTCCCTTGTACTAGATAGCTCGGCAGAGCCTTCCGAGAAACATGCTGCGTCATTCAGCTTGAACGTGGGACGCGGAGGGGAGAGGACGCTTTCTCCCCGTTTGGAGGCGCCTTGCGCTTGGCTTCAAAGCTGCCTTGAACAGCACTAGCGGCCCGACGTCTCTGCACGGCAGGACTGTCGTTGTGGGCCGAGGCTGCGTGTTCTCCCAAAGCGAAAACCGTGCTGGCAATACCTTTCTAGAAACCCCTCCCACGGCACCACATGTTCGGCTCCGGCCAAACGAAAGGTGACCTCAGGCCTCAAGGTAAGTTCCAGTGTTTCACGTCGGGGGAGTTGGGTGTGCAGTGGTTTCCATGAGGCCATACTCCACCACGGAGTGCCTTAACTCTGCGACGCTCCTGGGGGCACACAGGATAGGAGCTCGTTCGCCAATTTCGCAGGATGACTTCTCTCCGTGCCGGAAGGGCGGCTCCTGGCTTCTGAGGAACCTTAGCCTAAACAGGCCCCTGGAGAAAGCTCTTCACATTCATAGCAAGGGCAACGTACTGCTCTCTGGCTTGCCTGGGTTGAGTGCCCCAAGTCGTCAAAGAGCCTCGCGAAGGCAGTGCTGCGCAGACTCCCTTTGCCAGTCGCACGGCCTCCTTGACTGAAAGAGAACTGCAGTGCCAGAAGGCACCGTGCTGACGACTGGCTCCAGGAGGAGACTCGGGACAGCACTCTCACAGAAGCGAAAGCTAGGCTGTGGGCCCAGCCTGAGGACCAGCACGTTTTCCACACTTAACACAGCTAAGGCATGAGCCAGACGACAGCCTTGGTCACTGAGGCCTATCTAAGGTACTGCCATACTTACCCACTAGATCCCACGCAGAGGTCCCTGTGCCCAAAAGGGCCTCCATGGAAGGGCCCTGTTCCTCCCGTGTGTTTCCTTGAGGTAATCAGAAACCACTGAGGATAACTACGTGAGCTCAGCTTTGAAACTGGGCGACCCTGGCCAAACCTGATTCCCCTCCGTGGTGGACGAGACAGTGGCGGGTGCTAAGCTGCCTGAAGCACACTCCTCGCGCGCACCTTCTCTTTGCTGCCGGAAGGCCTCACATAAGAAGTCTGAGTTGACTCGTGACAGAAGAAGTCTGAGTTGACTCGTGTGAGGCCTGCCGCTCTCAGTTCCTTGCTGGGGGCTTCAGCAGGAGCGCTCTGGAGCTCGCCGGCAGAAGAACGGTGAGTCCCCCCGCCCCACCCCGGCCTCAAGCAAAATTCCAGATTTCCCCCGACAGTAACACCTCGGAGTGCCAGAGGGAGCGGAGGGGCTCGCGTTAACGGAATGCTTCAACCGTGGAAGGTATTTCACGAGACACTGTGCACTCACGTTCGTTGTAACGACTGTCAAAGGGCACTCACGGTATGCCTTCCAACTCCTCGGCTGTGTTTGAGCCCCAGGAAGTAAATGCGTTCGTTTGACTAAGCTCCGTGAATGTGCAACGGTGATGGCGAAGCGCTGCCCTGTTCGCTCGAAAGCTCTCGTTCGCGCGGCCTTCACACGGCCTCAAGGTACGCAGTTCTAAACAGCCTTACATTCCATGCTGGTGTGCCAAGCCCCCCACCCACCCGCAGGGAGGAATTTGGGCTCTTCTGAGAAACACCAGTGTGCGCCACAAGTGAAACCAGGGCGTCTCCCCCAGGACGTCGCCGAACGGCAGTCGGATGCCAGAGGTGTACTTCCAGCCGGAAAAAGAGGGGAAAAGGACAGCTTTCCCAGGGACAATTCTGGACCCTTGGGACCATCCAGAATCACCAAGGCCTAAACTTTGCACGGCCTGGGGAACGCTCTTCCGCCTGTCCAGCAATCCCCACGTCAAAACCTTTCTCAGCAGAGGCAGGCACTCTCTCCCTTGTACTAGATAGCTCGGCAGAGCCTTCCGAGAAACATGCTGCGTCATTCAGCTTGAACGTGGGACGCGGAGGGGAGAGGACGCTTTCTCCCCGTTTGGAGGCGCCTTGCGCTTGGCTTCAAAGCTGCCTTGAACAGCACTAGCGGCCCGACGTCTCTGCACGGCAGGACTGTCGTTGTGGGCCGAGGCTGCGTGTTCTCCCAAAGCGAAAACCGTGCTGGCAATACCTTTCTAGAAACCCCTCCCACGGCACCACATGTTCGGCTCCGGCCAAACGAAAGGTGACCTCAGGCCTCAAGGTAAGTTCCAGTGTTTCACGTCGGGGGAGTTGGGTGTGCAGTGGTTTCCATGAGGCCATACTCCACCACGGAGTGCCTTAACTCTGCGACGCTCCTGGGGGCACACAGGATAGGAGCTCGTTCGCCAATTTCGCAGGATGACTTCTCTCCGTGCCGGAAGGGCGGCTCCTGGCTTCTGAGGAACCTTAGCCTAAACAGGCCCCTGGAGAAAGCTCTTCACATTCATAGCAAGGGCAACGTACTGCTCTCTGGCTTGCCTGGGTTGAGTGCCCCAAGTCGTCAAAGAGCCTCGCGAAGGCAGTGCTGCGCAGACTCCCTTTGCCAGTCGCACGGCCTCCTTGACTGAAAGAGAACTGCAGTGCCGGAAGGCACCGTGCTGACGACTGGCTCCAGGAGGAGACTCGGGACAGCACTCTCACAGAAGCGAAAGCTAGGCTGTGGGCCCAGCCTGAGGACCAGCACGTTTTCCACACTTAACACAGCTAAGGCATGAGCCAGACGACAGCCTTGGTCACTGAGGCCTATCTAAGGTACTGCCATACTTACCCACTAGATCCCACGCAGAGGTCCCTGTGCCCAAAAGGGCCTCCATGGAAGGGCCCTGTTCCTCCCGTGTGTTTCCTTGAGGTAATCAGAAACCACTGAGGATAACTACGTGAGCTCAGCTTTGAAACTGGGCGACCCTGGCCAAACCTGATTCCCCTCCGTGGTGGACGAGACAGTGGCGGGTGCTAAGCTGCCTGAAGCACACTCCTCGCGCGCACCTTCTCTTTGCTGCCGGAAGGCCTCACATAAGAAGTCTGAGTTGACTCGTGACAGAAGAAGTCTGAGTTGACTCGTGTGAGGCCTGCCGCTCTCAGTTCCTTGCTGGGGGCTTCAGCAGGAGCGCTCTGGAGCTCGCCGGCAGAAGAACGGTGAGTCCCCCCGCCCCACCCCGGCCTCAAGCAAAAGTCCAGATTTCCCCCGACAGTAACACCTCGGAGTGCCAGAGGGAGCGGAGGGGCTCGCGTTAACGGAATGCTTCAACCGTGGAAGGTATTTCACGAGACACTGTGCACTCACGTTCGTTGTAACGACTGTCAAAGGGCACTCACGGTATGCCTTCCAACTCCTCGGCTGTGTTTGAGCCCCAGGAAGTAAATGCGTTCGTTTGACTAAGCTCCGTGAATGTGCAACGGTGATGGCGAAGCGCTGCCCTGTTCGCTCGAAAGCTCTCGTTCGCGCGGCCTTCACACGGCCTCAAGGTACGCAGTTCTAAACAGCCTTACATTCCATGCTGGTGTGCCAAGCCCCCCACCCACCCGCAGGGAGGAATTTGGGCTCTTCTGAGAAACACCAGTGTGCGCCACAAGTGAAACCAGGGCGTCTCCCCCAGGACGTCGCCGAACGGCAGTCGGATGCCAGAGGTGTACTTCCAGCCGGAAAAAGAGGGGAAAAGGACAGCTTTCCCAGGGACAATTCTGGACCCTTGGGACCATCCAGAATCACCAAGGCCTAAACTTTGCACGGCCTGGGGAACGCTCTTCCGCCTGTCCAGCAATCCCCACGTCAAAACCTTTCTCAGCAGAGGCAGGCACTCTCTCCCTTGTACTAGATAGCTCGGCAGAGCCTTCCGAGAAACATGCTGCGTCATTCAGCTTGAACGTGGGACGCGGAGGGGAGAGGACGCTTTCTCCCCGTTTGGAGGCGCCTTGCGCTTGGCTTCAAAGCTGCCTTGAACAGCACTAGCGGCCCGACGTCTCTGCACGGCAGGACTGTCGTTGTGGGCCGAGGCTGCGTGTTCTCCCAAAGCGAAAACCGTGCTGGCAATACCTTTCTAGAAACCCCTCCCACGGCACCACATGTTCGGCTCCGGCCAAACGAAAGGTGACCTCAGGCCTCAAGGTAAGTTCCAGTGTTTCACGTCGGGGGAGTTGGGTGTGCAGTGGTTTCCATGAGGCCATACTCCACCACGGAGTGCCTTAACTCTGCGACGCTCCTGGGGGCACACAGGATAGGAGCTCGTTCGCCAATTTCGCAGGATGACTTCTCTCCGTGCCGGAACGGCGGCTCCTGGCTTCTGAGGAACCTTAGCCTAGACAGGCCCCTGGAGAAAGCTCTTCACATTCATAGCAAGGGCCACGTACTGCTCTCTGGCTTGCCTGGGTTGAGTGCCCCAGTCGTCAAAGAGCCTCGCGAAGGCAGTGCTGCGCAGACTCCCTCTGCCAGTCGCACGGCCACCTTGACTGAAGGAGAACTGCAGTGCCAGAAGGCACCGTGCGGACGACTGGCTCCAGGAGGAGACTCGGGACAGCACTCTCACAGAAGCGAAAGCTAGGCTGTGGGCCCAGCCTGAGGACCAGCACGTTTTCCACACTTAACACAGCTAAGGCATGAGCCAGACGACAGCCTTGGTCACTGAGGCCTATCTAAGGTACTGCCATACTTACCCACTAGATCCCACGCAGAGGTCCCTGTGCCCAAAAGGGCCTCCATGGAAGGGCCCTGTTCCTCCCGTGTGTTTCCTTGAGGTAATCAGAAACCACTGAGGATAACTACGTGAGCTCAGCTTTGAAACTGGGCGACCCTGGCCAAACCTGATTCCCCTCCGTGGTGGACGAGACAGTGGCGGGTGCTAAGCTGCCTGAAGCACACTCCTCGCGCGCACCTTCTCTTTGCTGCCGGAAGGCCTCACATAAGAAGTCTGAGTTGACTCGTGACAGAAGAAGTCTGAGTTGACTCGTGTGAGGCCTGCCGCTCTCAGTTCCTTGCTGGGGGCTTCAGCAGGAGCGCTCTGGAGCTCGCCGGCAGAAGAACGGTGAGTCCCCCCGCCCCACCCCGGCCTCAAGCAAAAGTCCAGATTTCCCCCGACAGTAACACCTCGGAGTGCCAGAGGGAGCGGAGGGGCTCGCGTTAACGGAATGCTTCAACCGTGGAAGGTATTTCACGAGACACTGTGCACTCACGTTCGTTGTAACGACTGTCAAAGGGCACTCACGGTATGCCTTCCAACTCCTCGGCTGTGTTTGAGCCCCAGGAAGTAAATGCGTTCGTTTGACTAAGCTCCGTGAATGTGCAACGGTGATGGCGAAGCGCTGCCCTGTTCGCTCGAAAGCTCTCGTTCGCGCGGCCTTCACACGGCCTCAAGGTACGCAGTTCTAAACAGCCTTACATTCCATGCTGGTGTGCCAAGCCCCCCACCCACCCGCAGGGAGGAATTTGGGCTCTTCTGAGAAACACCAGTGTGCGCCACAAGTGAAACCAGGGCGTCTCCCCCAGGACGTCGCCGAACGGCAGTCGGATGCCAGAGGTGTACTTCCAGCCGGAAAAAGAGGGGAAAAGGACAGCTTTCCCAGGGACAATTCTGGACCCTTGGGACCATCCAGAATCACCAAGGCCTAAACTTTGCACGGCCTGGGGAACGCTCTTCCGCCTGTCCAGCAATCCCCACGTCAAAACCTTTCTCAGCAGAGGCAGGCACTCTCTCCCTTGTACTAGATAGCTCGGCAGAGCCTTCCGAGAAACATGCTGCGTCATTCAGCTTGAACGTGGGACGCGGAGGGGAGAGGACGCTTTCTCCCCGTTTGGAGGCGCCTTGCGCTTGGCTTCAAAGCTGCCTTGAACAGCACTAGCGGCCCGACGTCTCTGCACGGCAGGACTGTCGTTGTGGGCCGAGGCTGCGTGTTCTCCCAAAGCGAAAACCGTGCTGGCAATACCTTTCTAGAAACCCCTCCCACGGCACCACATGTTCGGCTCCGGCCAAACGAAAGGTGACCTCAGGCCTCAAGGTAAGTTCCAGTGTTTCACGTCGGGGGAGTTGGGTGTGCAGTGGTTTCCATGAGGCCATACTCCACCACGGAGTGCCTTAACTCTGCGACGCTCCTGGGGGCACACAGGATAGGAGCTCGTTCGCCAATTTCGCAGGATGACTTCTCTCCGTGCCGGAACGGCGGCTCCTGGCTTCTGAGGAACCTTAGCCTAGACAGGCCCCTGGAGAAAGCTCTTCACATTCATAGCAAGGGCCACGTACTGCTCTCTGGCTTGCCTGGGTTGAGTGCCCCAGTCGTCAAAGAGCCTCGCGAAGGCAGTGCTGCGCAGACTCCCTCTGCCAGTCGCACGGCCACCTTGACTGAAGGAGAACTGCAGTGCCAGAAGGCACCGTGCGGACGACTGGCTCCAGGAGGAGACTCGGGACAGCACTCTCACAGAAGCGAAAGCTAGGCTGTGGGCCCAGCCTGAGGACCAGCACGTTTTCCACACTTAACACAGCTAAGGCATGAGCCAGACGACAGCCTTGGTCACTGAGGCCTATCTAAGGTACTGCCATACTTACCCACTAGATCCCACGCAGAGGTCCCTGTGCCCAAAAGGGCCTCCATGGAAGGGCCCTGTTCCTCCCGTGTGTTTCCTTGAGGTAATCAGAAACCACTGAGGATAACTACGTGAGCTCAGCTTTGAAACTGGGCGACCCTGGGCAAACCTGATTCCCCTCCGTGGTAGACGAGACAGTGGCGGGTGCTAAGCTGCCTGAAGCACACTCCTCGCGCGCACCTTCTCTTTGCTGCCGGAAGGCCTCACATAAGAAGTCTGAGTTGACTCGTGACAGAAGAAGTCTGAGTTGACTCGTGTGAGGCCTGCCGCTCTCAGTTCCTTGCTGGGGGCTTCAGCAGGAGCGCTCTGGAGCTCGCCGGCAGAAGAACTGTGAGTCCCCCCGCCCCACCCCGGCCTCAAGCAAAAGTCCAGATTTCCCCCGACAGTAACACCTCGGAGTGCCAGAGGGAGCGGAGGGGCTCGCGTTAACGGAATGCTTCAACCGTGGAAGGTATTTCACGAGACACTGTGCACTCACGTTCGTTGTAACGACTGTCAAAGGGCACTCACGGTATGCCTTCCAACTCCTCGGCTGTGTTTGAGCCCCAGGAAGTAAATGCGTTCGTTTGACTAAGCTCCGTGAATGTGCAACGGTGATGGCGAAGCGCTGCCCTGTTCGCTCGAAAGCTCTCGTTCGCGCGGCCTTCACACGGCCTCAAGGTACGCAGTTCTAAACAGCCTTACATTCCATGCTGGTGTGCCAAGCCCCCCACCCACCCGCAGGGAGGAATTTGGGCTCTTCTGAGAAACACCAGTGTGCGCCACAAGTGAAACCAGGGCGTCTCCCCCAGGACGTCGCCGAACGGCAGTCGGATGCCAGAGGTGTACTTCCAGCCGGAAAAAGAGGGGAAAAGGACAGCTTTCCCAGGGACAATTCTGGACCCTTGGGACCATCCAGAATCACCAAGGCCTAAACTTTGCACGGCCTGGGGAACGCTCTTCCGCCTGTCCAGCAATCCCCACGTCAAAACCTTTCTCAGCAGAGGCAGGCACTCTCTCCCTTGTACTAGATAGCTCGGCAGAGCCTTCCGAGAAACATGCTGCGTCATTCAGCTTGAACGTGGGACGCGGAGGGGAGAGGACGCTTTCTCCCCGTTTGGAGGCGCCTTGCGCTTGGCTTCAAAGCTGCCTTGAACAGCACTAGCGGCCCGACGTCTCTGCACGGCAGGACTGTCGTTGTGGGCCGAGGCTGCGTGTTCTCCCAAAGCGAAAACCGTGCTGGCAATACCTTTCTAGAAACCCCTCCCACGGCACCACATGTTCGGCTCCGGCCAAACGAAAGGTGACCTCAGGCCTCAAGGTAAGTTCCAGTGTTTCACGTCGGGGGAGTTGGGTGTGCAGTGGTTTCCATGAGGCCATACTCCACCACGGAGTGCCTTAACTCTGCGACGCTCCTGGGGGCACACAGGATAGGAGCTCGTTCGCCAATTTCGCAGGATGACTTCTCTCCGTGCCGGAAGGGCGGCTCCTGGCTTCTGAGGAACCTTAGCCTAAACAGGCCCCTGGAGAAAGCTCTTCACATTCATAGCAAGGGCAACGTACTGCTCTCTGGCTTGCCTGGGTTGAGTGCCCCAAGTCGTCAAAGAGCCTCGCGAAGGCAGTGCTGCGCAGACTCCCTTTGCCAGTCGCACGGCCTCCTTGACTGAAAGAGAACTGCAGTGCCAGAAGGCACCGTGCTGACGACTGGCTCCAGGAGGAGACTCGGGACAGCACTCTCACAGAAGCGAAAGCTAGGCTGTGGGCCCAGCCTGAGGACCAGCACGTTTTCCACACTTAACACAGCTAAGGCATGAGCCAGACGACAGCCTTGGTCACTGAGGCCTATCTAAGGTACTGCCATACTTACCCACTAGATCCCACGCAGAGGTCCCTGTGCCCAAAAGGGCCTCCATGGAAGGGCCCTGTTCCTCCCGTGTGTTTCCTTGAGGTAATCAGAAACCACTGAGGATAACTACGTGAGCTCAGCTTTGAAACTGGGCGACCCTGGCCAAACCTGATTCCCCTCCGTGGTGGACGAGACAGTGGCGGGTGCTAAGCCGCCTGAAGCACACTCCTCGCGCGCACCTTCTCTTTGCTGCCGGAAGGCCTCACATAAGAAGTCTGAGTTGACTCGTGACAGAAGAAGTCTGAGTTGACTCGTGTGAGGCCTGCCGCTCTCAGTTCCTTGCTGGGGGCTTCAGCAGGAGCGCTCTGGAGCTCGCCGGCAGAAGAACTGTGAGTCCCCCCGCCCCACCCCGGCCTCAAGCAAAAGTCCAGATTTCCCCCGACAGTAACACCTCGGAGTGCCAGAGGGAGCGGAGGGGCTCGCGTTAACGGAATGCTTCAACCGTGGAAGGTATTTCACGAGACACTGTGCACTCACGTTCGTTGTAACGACTGTCAAAGGGCACTCACGGTATGCCTTCCAACTCCTCGGCTGTGTTTGAGCCCCAGGAAGTAAATGCGTTCGTTTGACTAAGCTCCGTGAATGTGCAACGGTGATGGCGAAGCGCTGCCCTGTTCGCTCGAAAGCTCTCGTTCGCGCGGCCTTCACACGGCCTCAAGATACGCAGTTCTAAACAGCCTTACATTCCATGCTGGTGTGCCAAGCCCCCCACCCACCCGCAGGGAGGAATTTGGGCTCTTCTGAGAAACACCAGTGTGCGCCACAAGTGAAACCAGGGCGTCTCCCCCAGGACGTCGCCGAACGGCAGTCGGATGCCAGAGGTGTACTTCCAGCCGGAAAAAGAGGGGAAAAGGACAGCTTTCCCAGGGACAATTCTGGACCCTTGGGACCATCCAGAATCACCAAGGCCTAAACTTTGCACGGCCTGGGGAACGCTCTTCCGCCTGTCCAGCAATCCCCACGTCAAAACCTTTCTCAGCAGAGGCAGGCACTCTCTCCCTTGTACTAGATAGCTCGGCAGAGCCTTCCGAGAAACATGCTGCGTCATTCAGCTTGAACGTGGGACGCGGAGGGGAGAGGACGCTTTCTCCCCGTTTGGAGGCGCCTTGCGCGTGGCTTCAAAGCTGCCTGAACAGCACCAGCGGCCCGACGTCTCTGCACGGCAGGACTGTCGTTGTGGGCCGAGGCTGCGTGTTCTCTCAAAGCGAAAACCGTGCTGGCAATACCTTTCTAGAAACCCCTCCCACGGCACCACATGTTCGGCTCCGGCCAAACGAAAGGTGACCTCAGGCCTCAAGGTAAGTTCCAGTGTTTCACGTCGGGGGAGTTGGGTGTGCAGTGGTTTCCATGAGGCCATACTCCACCACGGAGTGCCTTAACTCTGCGACGCTCCTGGGGGCACACAGGATAGGAGCTCGTTCGCCAATTTCGCAGGATGACTTCTCTCCGTGCCGGAACGGCGGCTCCTGGCTTCTGAGGAACCTTAGCCTAGACAGGCCCCTGGAGAAAGCTCTTCACATTCATAGCAAGGGCCACGTACTGCTCTCTGGCTTGCCTGGGTTGAGTGCCCCAGTCGTCAAAGAGCCTCGCGAAGGCAGTGCTGCGCAGACTCCCTCTGCCAGTCGCACGGCCTCCTTGACTGAAAGAGAACTGCAGTGCCAGAAGGCACCGTGCGGACGACTGGCTCCAGGAGGAGACTCGGGACAGCACTCTCACAGAAGCGAAAGCTAGGCTGTGGGCCCAGCCTGAGGACCAGCACGTTTTCCACACTTAACACAGCCAAGGCATGAGCCAGACGACAGCCTTGGTCACTGAGGCCTATCTAAGGTACTGCCATACTTACCCACTAGATCCCACGCAGAGGTCCCTGTGCCCAAAAGGGCCTCCATGGAAGGGCCCTGTTCCTCCCGTGTGTTTCCTTGAGGTAATCAGAAAGCACTGAGGATAACTACGTGAGCTCAGCTCTGAAACTGGGTGACCCTGGGCAAACCTTATTCCCCTCCGTGGTAGACGAGACAGTGGCGGGTGCTAAGCTGCCTGAAGCACACTCCTCGCGCCCACCTTCTCTTTGCTGCCGGAAGGCCTCACATAAGAGGCCTGAGTGTACTCGTGACGGAAGCCGCCTGAGTGTACTCGTGTGAGGCCTGCTGCTCTCAGTTCCTTGCTGGGAGCTTCAGCAAGAGCACTCTGGAGCTCGCCGACAAAAGAATTGTGAGCCCCCCAGCCCCACCCCGGCCTCAAGCAAAAGTCCGGATTTCCCCCGTCAGTAACACCTCGGAGTGCCATAGGAGCGAAGAAGCACGCGTTAAGGGAATGCTTCAACAGTGCTAGGGATTTATTTCACGAGACACTGTGCACTCACGTTCGTTGTAACAACTGTCAAAGGGCACTGTATGCCTTCCAACTCCTCTGTTGCGTTTGAGCCACAGGAAGTAAATGCATTCGTTTGATTCAGCTCCGTGAACGTGCAACGATGATGGCGAAGCGCTGCCCTGTTCGCTCGAAAGCTCTCGTTCGTACGGCCTTCCAACGGCCTCAGGGTACGCAGTTCTAAACAGCCTTACATTCCACGCTGGTGTGCCCCCAATTAGGAATTTAGGCTCTTCTGTGAGACACCAATGTGCGTCCCGAATGAAACCGGGGGGCTCCCACAGGACGTCTGCGTACGGCAGTCGGTTGCCAGCTGTTTACTTCCAGCCGGAGAAAGAAAAAGAGGACAGCTTTCCCAGGCACAATTCTGGACCCTTGGGACCCTCCAGAGTCACCAAAGCCTAAACTTCGCACGGCCTGGGGAACGCTCTTCCACCTGTCCAGCAATCCCCACGTCAAAACCTTTCTCAGCAGAGGCAGGCACTCTCTCCCTTGTACTAGATAGCTCGGCAGAGCCTTCCGAGAAACATGCTGCGTCATTCAGCTTGAACGTGGGACGCGGAGGGGAGAGGACGCTTTCTCCCCGTTTGGAGGCGCCTTGCGCGTGGCTTCAAAGCTGCCTGAACAGCACCAGCGGCCCGACGTCTCTGCACGGCAGGATTGTCGTTGTGGGCCGAGGCTGCGTGTTCTCTCAAAGCGAAAACCGTGCTGGCAATACCTTTCTAGAAACTCCTCCCACGGCACCACATGTTCGGCTCCGGCCAAACGAAAGGTGACCTCAGGCCTCAAGGTAAGTTCCAGTGTTTCACGTCGGGGGAGTTGGGTGTGCAGTGGTTTCCATGAGGCCATACTCCACCACGGAGTGCCTTAACTCTGCGACGCTCCTGGGGGCACACAGGATAGGAGCTCGTTCGCCAATTTCGCAGGATGACTTCTCTCCGTGCCGGAACGGCGGCTCCTGGCTTCTGAGGAACCTTAGCCTAGACAGGCCCCTGGAGAAAGCTCTTCACATTCATAGCAAGGGCCACGTACTGCTCTCTGGCTTGCCTGGGTTGAGTGCCCCAGTCGTCAAAGAGCCTCGCGAAGGCAGTGCTGCGCAGACTCCCTCTGCCAGTCGCACGGCCACCTTGACTGAAAGAGAACTGCAGTGCCAGAAGGCACCGTGCGGACGACTGGCTCCAGGAGGAGACTCGGGACAGCACTCTCACAGAAGCGAAAGCTAGGCTGTGGGCCCAGCCTGAGGACCAGCACGTTTTCCACACTTAACACAGCCAAGGCATGAGCCAGACGACAGCCTTGGTCACTGAGGCCTATCTAAGGTACTGCCATACTTACCCACTAGATCCCACGCAGAGGTCCCTGTGCCCAAAAGGGCCTCCATGGAAGGGCCCTGTTCCTCCCGTGTGTTTCCTTGAGGTAATCAGAAAGCACTGAGGATAACTACGTGAGCTCAGCTCTGAAACTGGGCGACCCTGGGCAAACCTTATTCCCCTCCGTGGTAGACGAGACAGTGGCGGGTGCTAAGCTGCCTGAAGCACACTCCTCGCGCCCACCTTCTCTTTGCTGCCGGAAGGCCTCACATAAGAGGCCTGAGTGTACTCGTGACGGAAGCCGCCTGAGTGTACTCGTGTGAGGCCTGCTGCTCTCAGTTCCTTGCTGGGACCTTCAGCAAGAGCACTCTGGAGCTCGCCGACAAAAGAATTGTGAGCCCCCCAGCCCCACCCCGGCCTCAAGCAAAAGTCCGGATTTCCCCCGTCAGTAACACCTCGGAGTGCCAGAGGAGCGAAGAAGCACGCGTTAAGGGAATGCTTCAACAGTGCTAGGGATTTATTTCACGAGACACTGTGCACTCACGTTCGTTGTAACAACTGTCAAAGGGCACTGTATGCCTTCCAACTCCTCTGTTGCGTTTGAGCCACAGGAAGTAAATGCATTCGTTTGATTAAGCTCCGTGAACGTGCAACGATGATGGCGAAGCGCTGCCCTGTTCGCTCGAAAGCTCTCGTTCGTACGGCCTTCCAACGGCCTCAGGGTACGCAGTTCTAAACAGCCTTACATTCCACGCTGGTGTGCCCCCAATTAGGAATTTGGGCTCTTCTGTGAGACACCAATGTGCGTCCCGAATGAAACCGGGGGGCTCCCACAGGACGTCTGCGTACGGCAGTCGGTTGCCAGCTGTTTACTTCCAGCCGGAGAAAGAAAAAGAGGACAGCTTTCCCAGGCACAATTCTGGACCCTTGGGACCCTCCAGAGTCACCAAAGCCTAAACTTCGCACGGCCTGGGGAACGCTCTTCCACCTGTCCAGCAATCCCCACGTCAAAACCTTTCTCAGCAGAGGCAGGCACTCTCTCCCTTGTACTAGATAGCTCGGCAGAGCCTTCCGAGAAACATGCTGCGTCATTCAGCTTGAACGTGGGACGCGGAGGGGAGAGGACGCTTTCTCCCCGTTTGGAGGCGCCTTGCGCGTGGCTTCAAAGCTGCCTGAACAGCACCAGCGGCCCGACGTCTCTGCACGGCAGGACTGTCGTTGTGGGCCGAGGCTGCGTGTTCTCTCAAAGCGAAAACCGTGCTGGCAATACCTTTCTAGAAACCCCTCCCACGGCACCACATGTTCGGCTCCGGCCAAACGAAAGGTGACCTCAGGCCTCAAGGTAAGTTCCAGTGTTTCACGTCGGGGGAGATGGGTGTGCAGTGGTTTCCATGAGGCCATACTCCACCACGGAGTGCCTTAACTCTGCGACGCTCCTGGGGGCACACAGGATAGGAGCTCGTTCGCCAATTTCGCAGGATGACTTCTCTCCGTGCCGGAACGGCGGCTCCTGGCTTCTGAGGAACCTTAGCCTAGACAGGCCCCTGGAGAAAGCTCTTCACATTCATAGCAAGGGCCACGTACTGCTCTCTGGCTTGCCTGGGTTGAGTGCCCCAGTCGTCAAAGAGCCTCGCGAAGGCAGTGCTGCGCAGACTCCCTCTGCCAGTCGCACGGCCACCTTGACTGAAAGAGAACTGCAGTGCCAGAAGGCACCGTGCGGACGACTGGCTCCAGGAGGAGACTCGGGACAGCACTCTCACAGAAGCGAAAGCTAGGCTGTGGGCCCAGCCTGAGGACCAGCACGTTTTCCACACTTAACACAGCCAAGGCATGAGCCAGACGACAGCCTTGGTCACTGAGGCCTATCTAAGGTACTGCCATACTTACCCACTAGATCCCACGCAGAGGTCCCTGTGCCCAAAAGGGCCTCCATGGAAGGGCCCTGTTCCTCCCGTGTGTTTCCTTGAGGTAATCAGAAAGCACTGAGGATAACTACGTGAGCTCAGCTCTGAAACTGGGCGACCCTGGGCAAACCTTATTCCCCTCCGTGGTAGACGAGACAGTGGCGGGTGCTAAGCTGCCTGAAGCACACTCCTCGCGCCCACCTTCTCTTTGCTGCCGGAAGGCCTCACATAAGAGGCCTGAGTGTACTCGTGACGGAAGCCGCCTGAGTGTACTCGTGTGAGGCCTGCTGCTCTCAGTTCCTTGCTGGGACCTTCAGCAAGAGCACTCTGGAGCTCGCCGACAAAAGAATTGTGAGCCCCCCAGCCCCACCCCGGCCTCAAGCAAAAGTCCGGATTTCCCCCGTCAGTAACACCTCGGAGTGCCAGAGGAGCGAAGAAGCACGCGTTAACGGAATGCTTCAACAGTGCTAGGGATTTATTTCACGAGACACTGTGCACTCACGTTCGTTGTAACAACTGTCAAAGGGCACTGTATGCCTTCCAACTCCTCTGTTGCGTTTGAGCCACAGGAAGTAAATGCATTCGTTTGATTCAGCTCCGTGAACGTGCAACGATGATGGCGAAGCGCTGCCCTGTTCGCTCGAAAGCTCTCGTTCGTACGGCCTTCCAACGGCCTCAGGGTACGCAGTTCTAAACAGCCTTACATTCCACGCTGGTGTGCCCCCAATTAGGAATTTGGGCTCTTCTGTGAGACACCAATGTGCGTCCCGAATGAAACCGGGGGGCTCCCACAGGACGTCTGCGTACGGCAGTCGGTTGCCAGCTGTTTACTTCCAGCCGGAGAAAGAAAAAGAGGACAGCTTTCCCAGGCACAATTCTGGACCCTTGGGACCCTCCAGAGTCACCAAAGCCTAAACTTCGCACGGCCTGGGGAACGCTCTTCCACCTGTCCAGCAATCCCCACGTCAAAACCTTTCTCAGCAGAGGCAGGCACTCTCTCCCTTGTACTAGATAGCTCGGCAGAGCCTTCCGAGAAACATGCTGCGTCATTCAGCTTGAACGTGGGACGCGGAGGGGAGAGGACGCTTTCTCCCCGTTTGGAGGCGCCTTGCGCGTGGCTTCAAAGCTGCCTGAACAGCACCAGCGGCCCGACGTCTCTGCACGGCAGGACTGTCGTTGTGGGCCGAGGCTGCGTGTTCTCTCAAAGCGAAAACCGTGCTGGCAATACCTTTCTAGAAACCCCTCCCACGGCACCACATGTTCGGCTCCGGCCAAACGAAAGGTGACCTCAGGCCTCAAGGTAAGTTCCAGTGTTTCACGTCGGGGGAGTTGGGTGTGCAGTGGTTTCCATGAGGCCATACTCCACCACGGAGTGCCTTAACTCTGCGACGCTCCTGGGGGCACACAGGATAGGAGCTCGTTCGCCAATTTCGCAGGATGACTTCTCTCCGTGCCGGAACGGCGGCTCCTGGCTTCTGAGGAACCTTAGCCTAGACAGGCCCCTGGAGAAAGCTCTTCACATTCATAGCAAGGGCCACGTACTGCTCTCTGGCTTGCCTGGGTTGAGTGCCCCAGTCGTCAAAGAGCCTCGCGAAGGCAGTGCTGCGCAGACTCCCTCTGCCAGTCGCACGGCCTCCTTGACTGAAAGAGAACTGCAGTGCCAGAAGGCACCGTGCGGACGACTGGCTCCAGGAGGAGACTCGGGACAGCACTCTCACAGAAGCGAAAGCTAGGCTGTGGGCCCAGCCTGAGGACCAGCACGTTTTCCACACTTAACACAGCCAAGGCATGAGCCAGACGACAGCCTTGGTCACTGAGGCCTATCTAAGGTACTGCCATACTTACCCACTAGATCCCACGCAGAGGTCCCTGTGCCCAAAAGGGCCTCCATGGAAGGGCCCTGTTCCTCCCGTGTGTTTCCTTGAGGTAATCAGAAAGCACTGAGGATAACTACGTGAGCTCAGCTCTGAAACTGGGTGACCCTGGGCAAACCTTATTCCCCTCCGTGGTAGACGAGACAGTGGCGGGTGCTAAGCTGCCTGAAGCACACTCCTCGCGCCCACCTTCTCTTTGCTGCCGGAAGGCCTCACATAAGAGGCCTGAGTGTACTCGTGACGGAAGCCGCCTGAGTGTACTCGTGTGAGGCCTGCTGCTCTCAGTTCCTTGCTGGGAGCTTCAGCAAGAGCACTCTGGAGCTCGCCGACAAAAGAATTGTGAGCCCCCCAGCCCCACCCCGGCCTCAAGCAAAAGTCCGGATTTCCCCCGTCAGTAACACCTCGGAGTGCCATAGGAGCGAAGAAGCACGCGTTAAGGGAATGCTTCAACAGTGCTAGGGATTTATTTCACGAGACACTGTGCACTCACGTTCGTTGTAACAACTGTCAAAGGGCACTGTATGCCTTCCAACTCCTCTGTTGCGTTTGAGCCACAGGAAGTAAATGCATTCGTTTGATTAAGCTCCGTGAACGTGCAACGATGATGGCGAAGCGCTGCCCTGTTCGCTCGAAAGCTCTCGTTCGTACGGCCTTCCAACGGCCTCAGGGTACGCAGTTCTAAACAGCCTTACATTCCACGCTGGTGTGCCCCCAATTAGGAATTTGGGCTCTTCTGTGAGACACCAATGTGCGTCCCGAATGAAACCGGGGGGCTCCCACAGGACGTCTGCGTACGGCAGTCGGTTGCCAGCTGTTTACTTCCAGCCGGAGAAAGAAAAAGAGGACAGCTTTCCCAGGCACAATTCTGGACCCTTGGGACCCTCCAGAGTCACCAAAGCCTAAACTTCGCACGGCCTGGGGAACGCTCTTCCACCTGTCCAGCAATCCCCACGTCAAAACCTTTCTCAGCAGAGGCAGGCACTCTCTCCCTTGTACTAGATAGCTCGGCAGAGCCTTCCGAGAAACATGCTGCGTCATTCAGCTTGAACGTGGGACGCGGAGGGGAGAGGACGCTTTCTCCCCGTTTGGAGGCGCCTTGCGCGTGGCTTCAAAGCTGCCTGAACAGCACCAGCGGCCCGACGTCTCTGCACGGCAGGACTGTCGTTGTGGGCCGAGGCTGCGTGTTCTCTCAAAGCGAAAACCGTGCTGGCAATACCTTTCTAGAAACTCCTCCCACGGCACCACATGTTCGGCTCCGGCCAAACGAAAGGTGACCTCAGGCCTCAAGGTAAGTTCCAGTGTTTCACGTCGGGGGAGTTGGGTGTGCAGTGGTTTCCATGAGGCCATACTCCACCACGGAGTGCCTTAACTCTGCGACGCTCCTGGGGGCACACAGGATAGGAGCTCGTTCGCCAATTTCGCAGGATGACTTCTCTCCGTGCCGGAACGGCGGCTCCTGGCTTCTGAGGAACCTTAGCCTAGACAGGCCCCTGGAGAAAGCTCTTCACATTCATAGCAAGGGCCACGTACTGCTCTCTGGCTTGCCTGGGTTGAGTGCCCCAGTCGTCAAAGAGCCTCGCGAAGGCAGTGCTGCGCAGACTCCCTCTGCCAGTCGCACGGCCTCCTTGACTGAAAGAGAACTGCAGTGCCAGAAGGCACCGTGCGGACGACTGGCTCCAGGAGGAGACTCGGGACAGCACTCTCACAGAAGCGAAAGCTAGGCTGTGGGCCCAGCCTGAGGACCAGCACGTTTTCCACACTTAACACAGCCAAGGCATGAGCCAGACGACAGCCTTGGTCACTGAGGCCTATCTAAGGTACTGCCATACTTACCCACTAGATCCCACGCAGAGGTCCCTGTGCCCAAAAGGGCCTCCATGGAAGGGCCCTGTTCCTCCCGTGTGTTTCCTTGAGGTAATCAGAAAGCACTGAGGATAACTACGTGAGCTCAGGTCTGAAACTGGGCGACCCTGGGCAAACCTTATTCCCCTCCGTGGTAGACGAGACAGTGGCGGGTGCTAAGCTGCCTGAAGCACACTCCTCGCGCCCACCTTCTCTTTGCTGCCGGAAGGCCTCACATAAGAGGCCTGAGTGTACTCGTGACGGAAGCCGCCTGAGTGTACTCGTGTGAGGCCTGCTGCTCTCAGTTCCTTGCTGGGACCTTCAGCAAGAGCACTCTGGAGCTCGCCGACAAAAGAATTGTGAGCCCCCCAGCCCCACCCCGGCCTCAAGCAAAAGTCCGGATTTCCCCCGTCAGTAACACCTCGGAGTGCCAGAGGAGCGAAGAAGCACGCGTTAAGGGAATGCTTCAACAGTGCTAGGGATTTATTTCACGAGACACTGTGCACTCACGTTCGTTGTAACAACTGTCAAAGGGCACTGTATGCCTTCCAACTCCTCTGTTGCGTTTGAGCCACAGGAAGTAAATGCATTCGTTTGATTCAGCTCCGTGAACGTGCAACGATGATGGCGAAGCGCTGCCCTGTTCGCTCGAAAGCTCTCGTTCGTACGGCCTTCCAACGGCCTCAGGGTACGCAGTTCTAAACAGCCTTACATTCCACGCTGGTGTGCCCCCAATTAGGAATTTGGGCTCTTCTGTGAGACACCAATGTGCGTCCCGAATGAAACCGGGGGGCTCCCACAGGACGTCTGCGTACGGCAGTCGGTTGCCAGCTGTTTACTTCCAGCCGGAGAAAGAAAAAGAGGACAGCTTTCCCAGGCACAATTCTGGACCCTTGGGACCCTCCAGAGTCACCAAAGCCTAAACTTCGCACGGCCTGGGGAACGCTCTTCCACCTGTCCAGCAATCCCCACGTCAAAACCTTTCTCAGCAGAGGCAGGCACTCTCTCCCTTGTACTAGATAGCTCGGCAGAGCCTTCCGAGAAACATGCTGCGTCATTCAGCTTGAACGTGGGACGCGGAGGGGAGAGGACGCTTTCTCCCCGTTTGGAGGCGCCTTGCGCGTGGCTTCAAAGCTGCCTGAACAGCACCAGCGGCCCGACGTCTCTGCACGGCAGGACTGTCGTTGTGGGCCGAGGCTGCGTGTTCTCTCAAAGCGAAAACCGTGCTGGCAATACCTTTCTAGAAACTCCTCCCACGGCACCACATGTTCGGCTCCGGCCAAACGAAAGGTGACCTCAGGCCTCAAGGTAAGTTCCAGTGTTTCACGTCGGGGGAGTTGGGTGTGCAGTGGTTTCCATGAGGCCATACTCCACCACGGAGTGCCTTAACTCTGCGACGCTCCTGGGGGCACACAGGATAGGAGCTCGTTCGCCAATTTCGCAGGATGACTTCTCTCCGTGCCGGAACGGCGGCTCCTGGCTTCTGAGGAACCTTAGCCTAGACAGGCCCCTGGAGAAAGCTCTTCACATTCATAGCAAGGGCCACGTACTGCTCTCTGGCTTGCCTGGGTTGAGTGCCCCAGTCGTCAAAGAGCCTCGCGAAGGCAGTGCTGCGCAGACTCCCTCTGCCAGTCGCACGGCCTCCTTGACTGAAAGAGAACTGCAGTGCCAGAAGGCACCGTGCGGACGACTGGCTCCAGGAGGAGACTCGGGACAGCACTCTCACAGAAGCGAAAGCTAGGCTGTGGGCCCAGCCTGAGGACCAGCACGTTTTCCACACTTAACACAGCCAAGGCATGAGCCAGACGACAGCCTTGGTCACTGAGGCCTATCTAAGGTACTGCCATACTTACCCACTAGATCCCACGCAGAGGTCCCTGTGCCCAAAAGGGCCTCCATGGAAGGGCCCTGTTCCTCCCGTGTGTTTCCTTGAGGTAATCAGAAAGCACTGAGGATAACTACGTGAGCTCAGCTCTGAAACTGGGCGACCCTGGGCAAACCTTATTCCCCTCCGTGGTAGACGAGACAGTGGCGGGTGCTAAGCTGCCTGAAGCACACTCCTCGCGCCCACCTTCTCTTTGCTGCCGGAAGGCCTCACATAAGAGGCCTGAGTGTACTCGTGACGGAAGCCGCCTGAGTGTACTCGTGTGAGGCCTGCTGCTCTCAGTTCCTTGCTGGGAGCTTCAGCAAGAGCACTCTGGAGCTCGCCGACAAAAGAATTGTGAGCCCCCCAGCCCCACCCCGGCCTCAAGCAAAAGTCCGGATTTCCCCCGTCAGTAACACCTCGGAGTGCCAGAGGAGCGAAGAAGCACGCGTTAACGGAATGCTTCAACAGTGCTAGGGATTTATTTCACGAGACACTGTGCACTCACGTTCGTTGTAACAACTGTCAAAGGGCACTGTATGCCTTCCAACTCCTCTGTTGCGTTTGAGCCACAGGAAGTAAATGCATTCGTTTGATTCAGCTCCGTGAACGTGCAACGATGATGGCGAAGCGCTGCCCTGTTCGCTCGAAAGCTCTCGTTCGTACGGCCTTCCAACGGCCTCAGGGTACGCAGTTCTAAACAGCCTTACATTCCACGCTGGTGTGCCCCCAATTAGGAATTTGGGCTCTTCTGTGAGACACCAATGTGCGTCCCGAATGAAACCGGGGGGCTCCCCCAGGACGTCTGCGTACGGCAGTCGGTTGCCAGCTGTTTACTTCCAGCCGGAGAAAGAAAAAGAGGACAGCTTTCCCAGGCACAATTCTGGACGCTTGGGACCCTCCAGAGTCACCAAAGCCTAAACTTCGCACGGCCTGGGGAACGCTCTTCCACCTGTCCAGCAATCCCCACGTCAAAACCTTTCTCAGCAGAGGCAGGCACTCTCTCCCTTGTACTAGATAGCTCGGCAGAGCCTTCCGAGAAACATGCTGCGTCATTCAGCTTGAACGTGGGACGCGGAGGGGAGAGGACGCTTTCTCCCCGTTTGGAGGCGCCTTGCGCGTGGCTTCAAAGCTGCCTGAACAGCACCAGCGGCCCGACGTCTCTGCACGGCAGGATTGTCGTTGTGGGCCGAGGCTGCGTGTTCTCTCAAAGCGAAAACCGTGCTGGCAATACCTTTCTAGAAACTCCTCCCACGGCACCACATGTTCGGCTCCGGCCAAACGAAAGGTGACCTCAGGCCTCAAGGTAAGTTCCAGTGTTTCACGTCGGGGGAGTTGGGTGTGCAGTGGTTTCCATGAGGCCATACTCCACCACGGAGTGCCTTAACTCTGCGACGCTCCTGGGGGCACACAGGATAGGAGCTCGTTCGCCAATTTCGCAGGATGACTTCTCTCCGTGCCGGAACGGCGGCTCCTGGCTTCTGAGGAACCTTAGCCTAGACAGGCCCCTGGAGAAAGCTCTTCACATTCATAGCAAGGGCCACGTACTGCTCTCTGGCTTGCCTGGGTTGAGTGCCCCAGTCGTCAAAGAGCCTCGCGAAGGCAGTGCTGCGCAGACTCCCTCTGCCAGTCGCACGGCCTCCTTGACTGAAAGAGAACCGCAGTGCCAGAAGGCACCGTGCGGACGACTGGCTCCAGGAGGAGACTCGGGACAGCACTCTCACAGAAGCGAAAGCTAGGCTGTGGGCCCAGCCTGAGGACCAGCACGTTTTCCACACTTAACACAGCCAAGGCATGAGCCAGACGACAGCCTTGGTCACTGAGGCCTATCTAAGGTACTGCCATACTTACCCACTAGATCCCACGCAGAGGTCCCTGTGCCCAAAAAGGCCTCCATGGAAGGGCCCTGTTCCTCCCGTGTGTTTCCTTGAGGTAATCAGAAAGCACTGAGGATAACTACGTGAGCTCAGGTCTGAAACTGGGCGACCCTGGACAAACCTTATTCCCCTCCGTGGTAGACGAGACAGTGGCGGGTGCTAAGCTGCCTGAAGCACACTCCTCGCGCCCACCTTCTCTTTGCTGCCGGAAGGCCTCACATAAGAGGCCTGAGTGTACTCGTGACGGAAGCCGCCTGAGTGTACTCGTGTGAGGCCTGCTGCTCTCAGTTCCTTGCTGGGAGCTTCAGCAAGAGCACTCTGGAGCTCGCCGACAAAAGAATTGTGAGCCCCCCAGCCCCACCCCGGCCTCAAGCAAAAGTCCGGATTTCCCCCGTCAGTAACACCTCGGAGTGCCAGAGGAGCGAAGAAGCACGCGTTAAGGGAATGCTTCAACAGTGCTAGGGATTTATTTCACGAGACACTGTGCACTCACGTTCGTTGTAACAACTGTCAAAGGGCACTGTATGCCTTCCAACTCCTCTGTTGCGTTTGAGCCACAGGAAGTAAATGCATTCGTTTGATTCAGCTCCGTGAACGTGCAACGATGATGGCGAAGCGCTGCCCTGTTCGCTCGAAAGCTCTCGTTCGTACGGCCTTCCAACGGCCTCAGGGTACGCAGTTCTAAACAGCCTTACATTCCACGCTGGTGTGCCCCCAATTAGGAATTTGGGCTCTTCTGTGAGACACCAATGTGCGTCCCGAATGAAACCGGGGGGCTCCCCCAGGACGTCTGCGTACGGCAGTCGGTTGCCAGCTGTTTACTTCCAGCCGGAGAAAGAAAAAGAGGACAGCTTTCCCAGGCACAATTCTGGACGCTTGGGACCCTCCAGAGTCACCAAAGCCTAAACTTCGCACGGCCTGGGGAACGCTCTTCCACCTGTCCAGCAATCCCCACGTCAAAACCTTTCTCAGCAGAGGCAGGCACTCTCTCCCTTGTACTAGATAGCTCGGCAGAGCCTTCCGAGAAACATGCTGCGTCATTCAGCTTGAACGTGGGACGCGGAGGGGAGAGGACGCTTTCTCCCCGTTTGGAGGCGCCTTGCGCGTGGCTTCAAAGCTGCCTGAACAGCACCAGCGGCCCGACGTCTCTGCACGGCAGGATTGTCGTTGTGGGCCGAGGCTGCGTGTTCTCTCAAAGCGAAAACCGTGCTGGCAATACCTTTCTAGAAACTCCTCCCACGGCACCACATGTTCGGCTCCGGCCAAACGAAAGGTGACCTCAGGCCTCAAGGTAAGTTCCAGTGTTTCACGTCGGGGGAGTTGGGTGTGCAGTGGTTTCCATGAGGCCATACTCCACCACGGAGTGCCTTAACTCTGCGACGCTCCTGGGGGCACACAGGATAGGAGCTCGTTCGCCAATTTCGCAGGATGACTTCTCTCCGTGCCGGAACGGCGGCTCCTGGCTTCTGAGGAACCTTAGCCTAGACAGGCCCCTGGAGAAAGCTCTTCACATTCATAGCAAGGGCCACGTACTGCTCTCTGGCTTGCCTGGGTTGAGTGCCCCAGTCGTCAAAGAGCCTCGCGAAGGCAGTGCTGCGCAGACTCCCTCTGCCAGTCGCACGGCCTCCTTGACTGAAAGAGAACCGCAGTGCCAGAAGGCACCGTGCGGACGACTGGCTCCAGGAGGAGACTCGGGACAGCACTCTCACAGAAGCGAAAGCTAGGCTGTGGGCCCAGCCTGAGGACCAGCACGTTTTCCACACTTAACACAGCCAAGGCATGAGCCAGACGACAGCCTTGGTCACTGAGGCCTATCTAAGGTACTGCCATACTTACCCACTAGATCCCACGCAGAGGTCCCTGTGCCCAAAAAGGCCTCCATGGAAGGGCCCTGTTCCTCCCGTGTGTTTCCTTGAGGTAATCAGAAAGCACTGAGGATAACTACGTGAGCTCAGGTCTGAAACTGGGCGACCCTGGACAAACCTTATTCCCCTCCGTGGTAGACGAGACAGTGGCGGGTGCTAAGCTGCCTGAAGCACACTCCTCGCGCCCACCTTCTCTTTGCTGCCGGAAGGCCTCACATAAGAGGCCTGAGTGTACTCGTGACGGAAGCCGCCTGAGTGTACTCGTGTGAGGCCTGCTGCTCTCAGTTCCTTGCTGGGAGCTTCAGCAAGAGCACTCTGGAGCTCGCCGACAAAAGAATTGTGAGCCCCCCAGCCCCACCCCGGCCTCAAGCAAAAGTCCGGATTTCCCCCGTCAGTAACACCTCGGAGTGCCAGAGGAGCGAAGAAGCACGCGTTAAGGGAATGCTTCAACAGTGCTAGGGATTTATTTCACGAGACACTGTGCACTCACGTTCGTTGTAACAACTGTCAAAGGGCACTGTATGCCTTCCAACTCCTCTGTTGCGTTTGAGCCACAGGAAGTAAATGCATTCGTTTGATTCAGCTCCGTGAACGTGCAACGATGATGGCGAAGCGCTGCCCTGTTCGCTCGAAAGCTCTCGTTCGTACGGCCTTCCAACGGCCTCAGGGTACGCAGTTCTAAACAGCCTTACATTCCACGCTGGTGTGCCCCCAATTAGGAATTTGGGCTCTTCTGTGAGACACCAATGTGCGTCCCGAATGAAACCGGGGGGCTCCCCCAGGACGTCTGCGTACGGCAGTCGGTTGCCAGCTGTTTACTTCCAGCCGGAGAAAGAAAAAGAGGACAGCTTTCCCAGGCACAATTCTGGACCCTTGGGACCCTCCAGAGTCACCAAAGCCTAAACTTCGCACGGCCTGGGGAACGCTCTTCCACCTGTCCAGCAATCCCCACGTCAAAACCTTTCTCAGCAGAGGCAGGCACTCTCTCCCTTGTACTAGATAGCTCGGCAGAGCCTTCCGAGAAACATGCTGCGTCATTCAGCTTGAACGTGGGACGCGGAGGGGAGAGGACGCTTTCTCCCCGTTTGGAGGCGCCTTGCGCGTGGCTTCAAAGCTGCCTGAACAGCACCAGCGGCCCGACGTCTCTGCACGGCAGGATTGTCGTTGTGGGCCGAGGCTGCGTGTTCTCTCAAAGCGAAAACCGTGCTGGCAATACCTTTCTAGAAACTCCTCCCACGGCACCACATGTTCGGCTCCGGCCAAACGAAAGGTGACCTCAGGCCTCAAGGTAAGTTCCAGTGTTTCACGTCGGGGGAGTTGGGTGTGCAGTGGTTTCCATGAGGCCATACTCCACCACGGAGTGCCTTAACTCTGCGACGCTCCTGGGGGCACACAGGATAGGAGCTCGTTCGCCAATTTCGCAGGATGACTTCTCTCCGTGCCGGAACGGCGGCTCCTGGCTTCTGAGGAACCTTAGCCTAGACAGGCCCCTGGAGAAAGCTCTTCACATTCATAGCAAGGGCCACGTACTGCTCTCTGGCTTGCCTGGGTTGAGTGCCCCAGTCGTCAAAGAGCCTCGCGAAGGCAGTGCTGCGCAGACTCCCTCTGCCAGTCGCACGGCCTCCTTGACTGAAAGAGAACCGCAGTGCCAGAAGGCACCGTGCGGACGACTGGCTCCAGGAGGAGACTCGGGACAGCACTCTCACAGAAGCGAAAGCTAGGCTGTGGGCCCAGCCTGAGGACCAGCACGTTTTCCACACTTAACACAGCCAAGGCATGAGCCAGACGACAGCCTTGGTCACTGAGGCCTATCTAAGGTACTGCCATACTTACCCACTAGATCCCACGCAGAGGTCCCTGTGCCCAAAAAGGCCTCCATGGAAGGGCCCTGTTCCTCCCGTGTGTTTCCTTGAGGTAATCAGAAAGCACTGAGGATAACTACGTGAGCTCAGGTCTGAAACTGGGCGACCCTGGACAAACCTTATTCCCCTCCGTGGTAGACGAGACAGTGGCGGGTGCTAAGCTGCCTGAAGCACACTCCTCGCGCCCACCTTCTCTTTGCTGCCGGAAGGCCTCACATAAGAGGCCTGAGTGTACTCGTGACGGAAGCCGCCTGAGTGTACTCGTGTGAGGCCTGCTGCTCTCAGTTCCTTGCTGGGAGCTTCAGCAAGAGCACTCTGGAGCTCGCCGACAAAAGAATTGTGAGCCCCCCAGCCCCACCCCGGCCTCAAGCAAAAGTCCGGATTTCCCCCGTCAGTAACACCTCGGAGTGCCAGAGGAGCGAAGAAGCACGCGTTAAGGGAATGCTTCAACAGTGCTAGGGATTTATTTCACGAGACACTGTGCACTCACGTTCGTTGTAACAACTGTCAAAGGGCACTGTATGCCTTCCAACTCCTCTGTTGCGTTTGAGCCACAGGAAGTAAATGCATTCGTTTGATTAAGCTCCGTGAACGTGCAACGATGATGGCGAAGCGCTGCCCTGTTCGCTCGAAAGCTCTCGTTCGTACGGCCTTCCAACGGCCTCAGGGTACGCAGTTCTAAACAGCCTTACATTCCACGCTGGTGTGCCCCCAATTAGGAATTTGGGCTCTTCTGTGAGACACCAATGTGCGTCCCGAATGAAACCGGGGGGCTCCCCCAGGACGTCTGCGTACGGCAGTCGGTTGCCAGCTGTTTACTTCCAGCCGGAGAAAGAAAAAGAGGACAGCTTTCCCAGGCACAATTCTGGACGCTTGGGACCCTCCAGAGTCACCAAAGCCTAAACTTCGCACGGCCTGGGGAACGCTCTTCCACCTGTCCAGCAATCCCCACGTCAAAACCTTTCTCAGCAGAGGCAGGCACTCTCTCCCTTGTACTAGATAGCTCGGCAGAGCCTTCCGAGAAACATGCTGCGTCATTCAGCTTGAACGTGGGACGCGGAGGGGAGAGGACGCTTTCTCCCCGTTTGGAGGCGCCTTGCGCGTGGCTTCAAAGCTGCCTGAACAGCACCAGCGGCCCGACGTCTCTGCACGGCAGGATTGTCGTTGTGGGCCGAGGCTGCGTGTTCTCTCAAAGCGAAAACCGTGCTGGCAATACCTTTCTAGAAACTCCTCCCACGGCACCACATGTTCGGCTCCGGCCAAACGAAAGGTGACCTCAGGCCTCAAGGTAAGTTCCAGTGTTTCACGTCGGGGGAGTTGGGTGTGCAGTGGTTTCCATGAGGCCATACTCCACCACGGAGTGCCTTAACTCTGCGACGCTCCTGGGGGCACACAGGATAGGAGCTCGTTCGCCAATTTCGCAGGATGACTTCTCTCCGTGCCGGAACGGCGGCTCCTGGCTTCTGAGGAACCTTAGCCTAGACAGGCCCCTGGAGAAAGCTCTTCACATTCATAGCAAGGGCCACGTACTGCTCTCTGGCTTGCCTGGGTTGAGTGCCCCAGTCGTCAAAGAGCCTCGCGAAGGCAGTGCTGCGCAGACTCCCTCTGCCAGTCGCACGGCCTCCTTGACTGAAAGAGAACCGCAGTGCCAGAAGGCACCGTGCGGACGACTGGCTCCAGGAGGAGACTCGGGACAGCACTCTCACAGAAGCGAAAGCTAGGCTGTGGGCCCAGCCTGAGGACCAGCACGTTTTCCACACTTAACACAGCCAAGGCATGAGCCAGACGACAGCCTTGGTCACTGAGGCCTATCTAAGGTACTGCCATACTTACCCACTAGATCCCACGCAGAGGTCCCTGTGCCCAAAAAGGCCTCCATGGAAGGGCCCTGTTCCTCCCGTGTGTTTCCTTGAGGTAATCAGAAAGCACTGAGGATAACTACGTGAGCTCAGGTCTGAAACTGGGCGACCCTGGACAAACCTTATTCCCCTCCGTGGTAGACGAGACAGTGGCGGGTGCTAAGCTGCCTGAAGCACACTCCTCGCGCCCACCTTCTCTTTGCTGCCGGAAGGCCTCACATAAGAGGCCTGAGTGTACTCGTGACGGAAGCCGCCTGAGTGTACTCGTGTGAGGCCTGCTGCTCTCAGTTCCTTGCTGGGAGCTTCAGCAAGAGCACTCTGGAGCTCGCCGACAAAAGAATTGTGAGCCCCCCAGCCCCACCCCGGCCTCAAGCAAAAGTCCGGATTTCCCCCGTCAGTAACACCTCGGAGTGCCAGAGGAGCGAAGAAGCACGCGTTAAGGGAATGCTTCAACAGTGCTAGGGATTTATTTCACGAGACACTGTGCACTCACGTTCGTTGTAACAACTGTCAAAGGGCACTGTATGCCTTCCAACTCCTCTGTTGCGTTTGAGCCACAGGAAGTAAATGCATTCGTTTGATTAAGCTCCGTGAACGTGCAACGATGATGGCGAAGCGCTGCCCTGTTCGCTCGAAAGCTCTCGTTCGTACGGCCTTCCAACGGCCTCAGGGTACGCAGTTCTAAACAGCCTTACATTCCACGCTGGTGTGCCCCCAATTAGGAATTTGGGCTCTTCTGTGAGACACCAATGTGCGTCCCGAATGAAACCGGGGGGCTCCCCCAGGACGTCTGCGTACGGCAGTCGGTTGCCAGCTGTTTACTTCCAGCCGGAGAAAGAAAAAGAGGACAGCTTTCCCAGGCACAATTCTGGACGCTTGGGACCCTCCAGAGTCACCAAAGCCTAAACTTCGCACGGCCTGGGGAACGCTCTTCCACCTGTCCAGCAATCCCCACGTCAAAACCTTTCTCAGCAGAGGCAGGCACTCTCTCCCTTGTACTAGATAGCTCGGCAGAGCCTTCCGAGAAACATGCTGCGTCATTCAGCTTGAACGTGGGACGCGGAGGGGAGAGGACGCTTTCTCCCCGTTTGGAGGCGCCTTGCGCGTGGCTTCAAAGCTGCCTGAACAGCACCAGCGGCCCGACGTCTCTGCACGGCAGGATTGTCGTTGTGGGCCGAGGCTGCGTGTTCTCTCAAAGCGAAAACCGTGCTGGCAATACCTTTCTAGAAACTCCTCCCACGGCACCACATGTTCGGCTCCGGCCAAACGAAAGGTGACCTCAGGCCTCAAGGTAAGTTCCAGTGTTTCACGTCGGGGGAGTTGGGTGTGCAGTGGTTTCCATGAGGCCATACTCCACCACGGAGTGCCTTAACTCTGCGACGCTCCTGGGGGCACACAGGATAGGAGCTCGTTCGCCAATTTCGCAGGATGACTTCTCTCCGTGCCGGAACGGCGGCTCCTGGCTTCTGAGGAACCTTAGCCTAGACAGGCCCCTGGAGAAAGCTCTTCACATTCATAGCAAGGGCCACGTACTGCTCTCTGGCTTGCCTGGGTTGAGTGCCCCAGTCGTCAAAGAGCCTCGCGAAGGCAGTGCTGCGCAGACTCCCTCTGCCAGTCGCACGGCCTCCTTGACTGAAAGAGAACCGCAGTGCCAGAAGGCACCGTGCGGACGACTGGCTCCAGGAGGAGACTCGGGACAGCACTCTCACAGAAGCGAAAGCTAGGCTGTGGGCCCAGCCTGAGGACCAGCACGTTTTCCACACTTAACACAGCCAAGGCATGAGCCAGACGACAGCCTTGGTCACTGAGGCCTATCTAAGGTACTGCCATACTTACCCACTAGATCCCACGCAGAGGTCCCTGTGCCCAAAAAGGCCTCCATGGAAGGGCCCTGTTCCTCCCGTGTGTTTCCTTGAGGTAATCAGAAAGCACTGAGGATAACTACGTGTGCTCAGGTCTGAAAATGGGCGAGCCTGGGCAAACCTTATTCCCCTCCGTGGTAGACGAGACAGTGGCGGGTGCTAAGCTGCCTGAAGCACACTCCTCGCGCCCACCTTCTCTTTGCTGCCGGAAGGCCTCACATAAGAGGCCTGAGTGTACTCGTGACGGAAGCCGCCTGAGTGTACTCGTGTGAGGCCTGCTGCTCTCAGTTCCTTGCTGGGAGCTTCAGCAAGAGCACTCTGGAGCTCGCCGACAAAAGAATTGTGAGCCCCCCAGCCCCACCCCGGCCTCAAGCAAAAGTCCGGATTTCCCCCGTCAGTAACACCTCGGAGTGCCAGAGGAGCGAAGAAGCACGCGTTAAGGGAATGCTTCAACAGTGCTAGGGATTTATTTCACGAGACACTGTGCACTCACGTTCGTTGTAACAACTGTCAAAGGGCACTGTATGCCTTCCAACTCCTCTGTTGCGTTTGAGCCACAGGAAGTAAATGCATTCGTTTGATTAAGCTCCGTGAACGTGCAACGATGATGGCGAAGCGCTGCCCTGTTCGCTCGAAAGCTCTCGTTCGTACGGCCTTCCAACGGCCTCAGGGTACGCAGTTCTAAACAGCCTTACATTCCACGCTGGTGTGCCCCCAATTAGGAATTTGGGCTCTTCTGTGAGACACCAATGTGCGTCCCGAATGAAACCGGGGGGCTCCCCCAGGACGTCTGCGTACGGCAGTCGGTTGCCAGCTGTTTACTTCCAGCCGGAGAAAGAAAAAGAGGACAGCTTTCCCAGGCACAATTCTGGACGCTTGGGACCCTCCAGAGTCACCAAAGCCTAAACTTCGCACGGCCTGGGGAACGCTCTTCCACCTGTCCAGCAATCCCCACGTCAAAACCTTTCTCAGCAGAGGCAGGCACTCTCTCCCTTGTACTAGATAGCTCGGCAGAGCCTTCCGAGAAACATGCTGCGTCATTCAGCTTGAACGTGGGACGCGGAGGGGAGAGGACGCTTTCTCCCCGTTTGGAGGCGCCTTGCGCGTGGCTTCAAAGCTGCCTGAACAGCACCAGCGGCCCGACGTCTCTGCACGGCAGGATTGTCGTTGTGGGCCGAGGCTGCGTGTTCTCTCAAAGCGAAAACCGTGCTGGCAATACCTTTCTAGAAACTCCTCCCACGGCACCACATGTTCGGCTCCGGCCAAACGAAAGGTGACCTCAGGCCTCAAGGTAAGTTCCAGTGTTTCACGTCGGGGGAGTTGGGTGTGCAGTGGTTTCCATGAGGCCATACTCCACCACGGAGTGCCTTAACTCTGCGACGCTCCTGGGGGCACACAGGATAGGAGCTCGTTCGCCAATTTCGCAGGATGACTTCTCTCCGTGCCGGAACGGCGGCTCCTGGCTTCTGAGGAACCTTAGCCTAGACAGGCCCCTGGAGAAAGCTCTTCACATTCATAGCAAGGGCCACGTACTGCTCTCTGGCTTGCCTGGGTTGAGTGCCCCAGTCGTCAAAGAGCCTCGCGAAGGCAGTGCTGCGCAGACTCCCTCTGCCAGTCGCACGGCCTCCTTGACTGAAAGAGAACCGCAGTGCCAGAAGGCACCGTGCGGACGACTGGCTCCAGGAGGAGACTCGGGACAGCACTCTCACAGAAGCGAAAGCTAGGCTGTGGGCCCAGCCTGAGGACCAGCACGTTTTCCACACTTAACACAGCCAAGGCATGAGCCAGACGACAGCCTTGGTCACTGAGGCCTATCTAAGGTACTGCCATACTTACCCACTAGATCCCACGCAGAGGTCCCTGTGCCCAAAAAGGCCTCCATGGAAGGGCCCTGTTCCTCCCGTGTGTTTCCTTGAGGTAATCAGAAAGCACTGAGGATAACTACGTGAGCTCAGGTCTGAAACTGGGCGACCCTGGACAAACCTTATTCCCCTCCGTGGTAGACGAGACAGTGGCGGGTGCTAAGCTGCCTGAAGCACACTCCTCGCGCCCACCTTCTCTTTGCTGCCGGAAGGCCTCACATAAGAGGCCTGAGTGTACTCGTGACGGAAGCCGCCTGAGTGTACTCGTGTGAGGCCTGCTGCTCTCAGTTCCTTGCTGGGAGCTTCAGCAAGAGCACTCTGGAGCTCGCCGACAAAAGAATTGTGAGCCCCCCAGCCCCACCCCGGCCTCAAGCAAAAGTCCGGATTTCCCCCGTCAGTAACACCTCGGAGTGCCAGAGGAGCGAAGAAGCACGCGTTAAGGGAATGCTTCAACAGTGCTAGGGATTTATTTCACGAGACACTGTGCACTCACGTTCGTTGTAACAACTGTCAAAGGGCACTGTATGCCTTCCAACTCCTCTGTTGCGTTTGAGCCACAGGAAGTAAATGCATTCGTTTGATTAAGCTCCGTGAACGTGCAACGATGATGGCGAAGCGCTGCCCTGTTCGCTCGAAAGCTCTCGTTCGTACGGCCTTCCAACGGCCTCAGGGTACGCAGTTCTAAACAGCCTTACATTCCACGCTGGTGTGCCCCCAATTAGGAATTTGGGCTCTTCTGTGAGACACCAATGTGCGTCCCGAATGAAACCGGGGGGCTCCCCCAGGACGTCTGCGTACGGCAGTCGGTTGCCAGCTGTTTACTTCCAGCCGGAGAAAGAAAAAGAGGACAGCTTTCCCAGGCACAATTCTGGACGCTTGGGACCCTCCAGAGTCACCAAAGCCTAAACTTCGCACGGCCTGGGGAACGCTCTTCCACCTGTCCAGCAATCCCCACGTCAAAACCTTTCTCAGCAGAGGCAGGCACTCTCTCCCTTGTACTAGATAGCTCGGCAGAGCCTTCCGAGAAACATGCTGCGTCATTCAGCTTGAACGTGGGACGCGGAGGGGAGAGGACGCTTTCTCCCCGTTTGGAGGCGCCTTGCGCGTGGCTTCAAAGCTGCCTGAACAGCACCAGCGGCCCGACGTCTCTGCACGGCAGGATTGTCGTTGTGGGCCGAGGCTGCGTGTTCTCTCAAAGCGAAAACCGTGCTGGCAATACCTTTCTAGAAACTCCTCCCACGGCACCACATGTTCGGCTCCGGCCAAACGAAAGGTGACCTCAGGCCTCAAGGTAAGTTCCAGTGTTTCACGTCGGGGGAGTTGGGTGTGCAGTGGTTTCCATGAGGCCATACTCCACCACGGAGTGCCTTAACTCTGCGACGCTCCTGGGGGCACACAGGATAGGAGCTCGTTCGCCAATTTCGCAGGATGACTTCTCTCCGTGCCGGAACGGCGGCTCCTGGCTTCTGAGGAACCTTAGCCTAGACAGGCCCCTGGAGAAAGCTCTTCACATTCATAGCAAGGGCCACGTACTGCTCTCTGGCTTGCCTGGGTTGAGTGCCCCAGTCGTCAAAGAGCCTCGCGAAGGCAGTGCTGCGCAGACTCCCTCTGCCAGTCGCACGGCCTCCTTGACTGAAAGAGAACCGCAGTGCCAGAAGGCACCGTGCGGACGACTGGCTCCAGGAGGAGACTCGGGACAGCACTCTCACAGAAGCGAAAGCTAGGCTGTGGGCCCAGCCTGAGGACCAGCACGTTTTCCACACTTAACACAGCCAAGGCATGAGCCAGACGACAGCCTTGGTCACTGAGGCCTATCTAAGGTACTGCCATACTTACCCACTAGATCCCACGCAGAGGTCCCTGTGCCCAAAAAGGCCTCCATGGAAGGGCCCTGTTCCTCCCGTGTGTTTCCTTGAGGTAATCAGAAAGCACTGAGGATAACTACGTGAGCTCAGGTCTGAAACTGGGCGACCCTGGACAAACCTTATTCCCCTCCGTGGTAGACGAGACAGTGGCGGGTGCTAAGCTGCCTGAAGCACACTCCTCGCGCCCACCTTCTCTTTGCTGCCGGAAGGCCTCACATAAGAGGCCTGAGTGTACTCGTGACGGAAGCCGCCTGAGTGTACTCGTGTGAGGCCTGCTGCTCTCAGTTCCTTGCTGGGAGCTTCAGCAAGAGCACTCTGGAGCTCGCCGACAAAAGAATTGTGAGCCCCCCAGCCCCACCCCGGCCTCAAGCAAAAGTCCGGATTTCCCCCGTCAGTAACACCTCGGAGTGCCAGAGGAGCGAAGAAGCACGCGTTAAGGGAATGCTTCAACAGTGCTAGGGATTTATTTCACGAGACACTGTGCACTCACGTTCGTTGTAACAACTGTCAAAGGGCACTGTATGCCTTCCAACTCCTCTGTTGCGTTTGAGCCACAGGAAGTAAATGCATTCGTTTGATTAAGCTCCGTGAACGTGCAACGATGATGGCGAAGCGCTGCCCTGTTCGCTCGAAAGCTCTCGTTCGTACGGCCTTCCAACGGCCTCAGGGTACGCAGTTCTAAACAGCCTTACATTCCACGCTGGTGTGCCCCCAATTAGGAATTTGGGCTCTTCTGTGAGACACCAATGTGCGTCCCGAATGAAACCGGGGGGCTCCCCCAGGACGTCTGCGTACGGCAGTCGGTTGCCAGCTGTTTACTTCCAGCCGGAGAAAGAAAAAGAGGACAGCTTTCCCAGGCACAATTCTGGACGCTTGGGACCCTCCAGAGTCACCAAAGCCTAAACTTCGCACGGCCTGGGGAACGCTCTTCCACCTGTCCAGCAATCCCCACGTCAAAACCTTTCTCAGCAGAGGCAGGCACTCTCTCCCTTGTACTAGATAGCTCGGCAGAGCCTTCCGAGAAACATGCTGCGTCATTCAGCTTGAACGTGGGACGCGGAGGGGAGAGGACGCTTTCTCCCCGTTTGGAGGCGCCTTGCGCGTGGCTTCAAAGCTGCCTGAACAGCACCAGCGGCCCGACGTCTCTGCACGGCAGGATTGTCGTTGTGGGCCGAGGCTGCGTGTTCTCTCAAAGCGAAAACCGTGCTGGCAATACCTTTCTAGAAACTCCTCCCACGGCACCACATGTTCGGCTCCGGCCAAACGAAAGGTGACCTCAGGCCTCAAGGTAAGTTCCAGTGTTTCACGTCGGGGGAGTTGGGTGTGCAGTGGTTTCCATGAGGCCATACTCCACCACGGAGTGCCTTAACTCTGCGACGCTCCTGGGGGCACACAGGATAGGAGCTCGTTCGCCAATTTCGCAGGATGACTTCTCTCCGTGCCGGAACGGCGGCTCCTGGCTTCTGAGGAACCTTAGCCTAGACAGGCCCCTGGAGAAAGCTCTTCACATTCATAGCAAGGGCCACGTACTGCTCTCTGGCTTGCCTGGGTTGAGTGCCCCAGTCGTCAAAGAGCCTCGCGAAGGCAGTGCTGCGCAGACTCCCTCTGCCAGTCGCACGGCCTCCTTGACTGAAAGAGAACCGCAGTGCCAGAAGGCACCGTGCGGACGACTGGCTCCAGGAGGAGACTCGGGACAGCACTCTCACAGAAGCGAAAGCTAGGCTGTGGGCCCAGCCTGAGGACCAGCACGTTTTCCACACTTAACACAGCCAAGGCATGAGCCAGACGACAGCCTTGGTCACTGAGGCCTATCTAAGGTACTGCCATACTTACCCACTAGATCCCACGCAGAGGTCCCTGTGCCCAAAAAGGCCTCCATGGAAGGGCCCTGTTCCTCCCGTGTGTTTCCTTGAGGTAATCAGAAAGCACTGAGGATAACTACGTGAGCTCAGGTCTGAAACTGGGCGACCCTGGACAAACCTTATTCCCCTCCGTGGTAGACGAGACAGTGGCGGGTGCTAAGCTGCCTGAAGCACACTCCTCGCGCCCACCTTCTCTTTGCTGCCGGAAGGCCTCACATAAGAGGCCTGAGTGTACTCGTGACGGAAGCCGCCTGAGTGTACTCGTGTGAGGCCTGCTGCTCTCAGTTCCTTGCTGGGACCTTCAGCAAGAGCACTCTGGAGCTCGCCGACAAAAGAATTGTGAGCCCCCCAGCCCCACCCCGGCCTCAAGCAAAAGTCCGGATTTCCCCCGTCAGTAACACCTCGGAGTGCCAGAGGAGCGAAGAAGCACGCGTTAAGGGAATGCTTCAACAGTGCTAGGGATTTATTTCACGAGACACTGTGCACTCACGTTCGTTGTAACAACTGTCAAAGGGCACTGTATGCCTTCCAACTCCTCTGTTGCGTTTGAGCCACAGGAAGTAAATGCATTCGTTTGATTAAGCTCCGTGAACGTGCAACGATGATGGCGAAGCGCTGCCCTGTTCGCTCGAAAGCTCTCGTTCGTACGGCCTTCCAACGGCCTCAGGGTACGCAGTTCTAAACAGCCTTACATTCCACGCTGGTGTGCCCCCAATTAGGAATTTGGGCTCTTCTGTGAGACACCAATGTGCGTCCCGAATGAAACCGGGGGGCTCCCCCAGGACGTCTGCGTACGGCAGTCGGTTGCCAGCTGTTTACTTCCAGCCGGAGAAAGAAAAAGAGGACAGCTTTCCCAGGCACAATTCTGGACGCTTGGGACCCTCCAGAGTCACCAAAGCCTAAACTTCGCACGGCCTGGGGAACGCTCTTCCACCTGTCCAGCAATCCCCACGTCAAAACCTTTCTCAGCAGAGGCAGGCACTCTCTCCCTTGTACTAGATAGCTCGGCAGAGCCTTCCGAGAAACATGCTGCGTCATTCAGCTTGAACGTGGGACGCGGAGGGGAGAGGACGCTTTCTCCCCGTTTGGAGGCGCCTTGCGCGTGGCTTCAAAGCTGCCTGAACAGCACCAGCGGCCCGACGTCTCTGCACGGCAGGATTGTCGTTGTGGGCCGAGGCTGCGTGTTCTCTCAAAGCGAAAACCGTGCTGGCAATACCTTTCTAGAAACTCCTCCCACGGCACCACATGTTCGGCTCCGGCCAAACGAAAGGTGACCTCAGGCCTCAAGGTAAGTTCCAGTGTTTCACGTCGGGGGAGTTGGGTGTGCAGTGGTTTCCATGAGGCCATACTCCACCACGGAGTGCCTTAACTCTGCGACGCTCCTGGGGGCACACAGGATAGGAGCTCGTTCGCCAATTTCGCAGGATGACTTCTCTCCGTGCCGGAACGGCGGCTCCTGGCTTCTGAGGAACCTTAGCCTAGACAGGCCCCTGGAGAAAGCTCTTCACATTCATAGCAAGGGCCACGTACTGCTCTCTGGCTTGCCTGGGTTGAGTGCCCCAGTCGTCAAAGAGCCTCGCGAAGGCAGTGCTGCGCAGACTCCCTCTGCCAGTCGCACGGCCTCCTTGACTGAAAGAGAACCGCAGTGCCAGAAGGCACCGTGCGGACGACTGGCTCCAGGAGGAGACTCGGGACAGCACTCTCACAGAAGCGAAAGCTAGGCTGTGGGCCCAGCCTGAGGACCAGCACGTTTTCCACACTTAACACAGCCAAGGCATGAGCCAGACGACAGCCTTGGTCACTGAGGCCTATCTAAGGTACTGCCATACTTACCCACTAGATCCCACGCAGAGGTCCCTGTGCCCAAAAAGGCCTCCATGGAAGGGCCCTGTTCCTCCCGTGTGTTTCCTTGAGGTAATCAGAAAGCACTGAGGATAACTACGTGAGCTCAGGTCTGAAACTGGGCGACCCTGGACAAACCTTATTCCCCTCCGTGGTAGACGAGACAGTGGCGGGTGCTAAGCTGCCTGAAGCACACTCCTCGCGCCCACCTTCTCTTTGCTGCCGGAAGGCCTCACATAAGAGGCCTGAGTGTACTCGTGACGGAAGCCGCCTGAGTGTACTCGTGTGAGGCCTGCTGCTCTCAGTTCCTTGCTGGGAGCTTCAGCAAGAGCACTCTGGAGCTCGCCGACAAAAGAATTGTGAGCCCCCCAGCCCCACCCCGGCCTCAAGCAAAAGTCCGGATTTCCCCCGTCAGTAACACCTCGGAGTGCCAGAGGAGCGAAGAAGCACGCGTTAAGGGAATGCTTCAACAGTGCTAGGGATTTATTTCACGAGACACTGTGCACTCACGTTCGTTGTAACAACTGTCAAAGGGCACTGTATGCCTTCCAACTCCTCTGTTGCGTTAGAGCCACAGGAAGTAAATGCATTCGTTTGATTAAGCTCCGTGAACGTGCAACGATGATGGCGAAGCGCTGCCCTGTTCGCTCGAAAGCTCTCGTTCGTACGGCCTTCCAACGGCCTCAGGGTACGCAGTTCTAAACAGCCTTACATTCCACGCTGGTGTGCCCCCAATTAGGAATTTGGGCTCTTCTGTGAGACACCAATGTGCGTCCCGAATGAAACCGGGGGGCTCCCCCAGGACGTCTGCGTACGGCAGTCGGTTGCCAGCTGTTTACTTCCAGCCGGAGAAAGAAAAAGAGGACAGCTTTCCCAGGCACAATTCTGGACGCTTGGGACCCTCCAGAGTCACCAAAGCCTAAACTTCGCACGGCCTGGGGAACGCTCTTCCACCTGTCCAGCAATCCCCACGTCAAAACCTTTCTCAGCAGAGGCAGGCACTCTCTCCCTTGTACTAGATAGCTCGGCAGAGCCTTCCGAGAAACATGCTGCGTCATTCAGCTTGAACGTGGGACGCGGAGGGGAGAGGACGCTTTCTCCCCGTTTGGAGGCGCCTTGCGCGTGGCTTCAAAGCTGCCTGAACAGCACCAGCGGCCCGACGTCTCTGCACGGCAGGATTGTCGTTGTGGGCCGAGGCTGCGTGTTCTCTCAAAGCGAAAACCGTGCTGGCAATACCTTTCTAGAAACTCCTCCCACGGCACCACATGTTCGGCTCCGGCCAAACGAAAGGTGACCTCAGGCCTCAAGGTAAGTTCCAGTGTTTCACGTCGGGGGAGTTGGGTGTGCAGTGGTTTCCATGAGGCCATACTCCACCACGGAGTGCCTTAACTCTGCGACGCTCCTGGGGGCACACAGGATAGGAGCTCGTTCGCCAATTTCGCAGGATGACTTCTCTCCGTGCCGGAACGGCGGCTCCTGGCTTCTGAGGAACCTTAGCCTAGACAGGCCCCTGGAGAAAGCTCTTCACATTCATAGCAAGGGCCACGTACTGCTCTCTGGCTTGCCTGGGTTGAGTGCCCCAGTCGTCAAAGAGCCTCGCGAAGGCAGTGCTGCGCAGACTCCCTCTGCCAGTCGCACGGCCTCCTTGACTGAAAGAGAACCGCAGTGCCAGAAGGCACCGTGCGGACGACTGGCTCCAGGAGGAGACTCGGGACAGCACTCTCACAGAAGCGAAAGCTAGGCTGTGGGCCCAGCCTGAGGACCAGCACGTTTTCCACACTTAACACAGCCAAGGCATGAGCCAGACGACAGCCTTGGTCACTGAGGCCTATCTAAGGTACTGCCATACTTACCCACTAGATCCCACGCAGAGGTCCCTGTGCCCAAAAGGGCCTCCATGGAAGGGCCTTGTTCCTCCCGTGTGTTTCCTTGAGGTAATCAGAAAGCACTGAGGATAACTACGTGAGCTCAGGTCTGAAACTGGGCGACCCTGGGCAAACCTTATTCCCCTCCGTGGTAGACGAGACAGTGGCGGGTGCTAAGCTGCCTGAAGCACACTCCTCGCGCCCACCTTCTCTTTGCTGCCGGAAGGCCTCACATAAGAGGCCTGAGTGTACTCGTGACGGAAGCCGCCTGAGTGTACTCGTGTGAGGCCTGCTGCTCTCAGTTCCTTGCTGGGAGCTTCAGCAAGAGCACTCTGGAGCTCGCCGACAAAAGAATTGTGAGCCCCCCAGCCCCACCCCGGCCTCAAGCAAAAGTCCGGATTTCCCCCGTCAGTAACACCTCGGAGTGCCAGAGGAGCGAAGAAGCACGCGTTAAGGGAATGCTTCAACAGTGCTAGGGATTTATTTCACGAGACACTGTGCACTCACGTTCGTTGTAACAACTGTCAAAGGGCACTGTATGCCTTCCAACTCCTCTGTTGCGTTAGAGCCACAGGAAGTAAATGCATTCGTTTGATTAAGCTCCGTGAACGTGCAACGATGATGGCGAAGCGCTGCCCTGTTCGCTCGAAAGCTCTCGTTCGTACGGCCTTCCAACGGCCTCAGGGTACGCAGTTCTAAACAGCCTTACATTCCACGCTGGTGTGCCCCCAATTAGGAATTTGGGCTCTTCTGTGAGACACCAATGTGCGTCCCGAATGAAACCGGGGGGCTCCCCCAGGACGTCTGCGTACGGCAGTCGGTTGCCAGCTGTTTACTTCCAGCCGGAGAAAGAAAAAGAGGACAGCTTTCCCAGGCACAATTCTGGACGCTTGGGACCCTCCAGAGTCACCAAAGCCTAAACTTCGCACGGCCTGGGGAACGCTCTTCCACCTGTCCAGCAATCCCCACGTCAAAACCTTTCTCAGCAGAGGCAGGCACTCTCTCCCTTGTACTAGATAGCTCGGCAGAGCCTTCCGAGAAACATGCTGCGTCATTCAGCTTGAACGTGGGACGCGGAGGGGAGAGGACGCTTTCTCCCCGTTTGGAGGCGCCTTGCGCGTGGCTTCAAAGCTGCCTGAACAGCACCAGCGGCCCGACGTCTCTGCACGGCAGGATTGTCGTTGTGGGCCGAGGCTGCGTGTTCTCTCAAAGCGAAAACCGTGCTGGCAATACCTTTCTAGAAACTCCTCCCACGGCACCACATGTTCGGCTCCGGCCAAACGAAAGGTGACCTCAGGCCTCAAGGTAAGTTCCAGTGTTTCACGTCGGGGGAGTTGGGTGTGCAGTGGTTTCCATGAGGCCATACTCCACCACGGAGTGCCTTAACTCTGCGACGCTCCTGGGGGCACACAGGATAGGAGCTCGTTCGCCAATTTCGCAGGATGACTTCTCTCCGTGCCGGAACGGCGGCTCCTGGCTTCTGAGGAACCTTAGCCTAGACAGGCCCCTGGAGAAAGCTCTTCACATTCATAGCAAGGGCCACGTACTGCTCTCTGGCTTGCCTGGGTTGAGTGCCCCAGTCGTCAAAGAGCCTCGCGAAGGCAGTGCTGCGCAGACTCCCTCTGCCAGTCGCACGGCCTCCTTGACTGAAAGAGAACCGCAGTGCCAGAAGGCACCGTGCGGACGACTGGCTCCAGGAGGAGACTCGGGACAGCACTCTCACAGAAGCGAAAGCTAGGCTGTGGGCCCAGCCTGAGGACCAGCACGTTTTCCACACTTAACACAGCCAAGGCATGAGCCAGACGACAGCCTTGGTCACTGAGGCCTATCTAAGGTACTGCCATACTTACCCACTAGATCCCACGCAGAGGTCCCTGTGCCCAAAAAGGCCTCCATGGAAGGGCCCTGTTCCTCCCGTGTGTTTCCTTGAGGTAATCAGAAAGCACTGAGGATAACTACGTGAGCTCAGGTCTGAAACTGGGCGACCCTGGGCAAACCTTATTCCCCTCCGTGGTAGACGAGACAGTGGCGGGTGCTAAGCTGCCTGAAGCACACTCCTCGCGCCCACCTTCTCTTTGCTGCCGGAAGGCCTCACATAAGAGGCCTGAGTGTACTCGTGACGGAAGCCGCCTGAGTGTACTCGTGTGAGGCCTGCTGCTCTCAGTTCCTTGCTGGGAGCTTCAGCAAGAGCACTCTGGAGCTCGCCGACAAAAGAATTGTGAGCCCCCCAGCCCCACCCCGGCCTCAAGCAAAAGTCCGGATTTCCCCCGTCAGTAACACCTCGGAGTGCCATAGGAGCGAAGAAGCACGCGTTAAGGGAATGCTTCAACAGTGCTAGGGATTTATTTCACGAGACACTGTGCACTCACGTTCGTTGTAACAACTGTCAAAGGGCACTGTATGCCTTCCAACTCCTCTGTTGCGTTTGAGCCACAGGAAGTAAATGCATTCGTTTGATTAAGCTCCGTGAACGTGCAACGATGATGGCGAAGCGCTGCCCTGTTCGCTCGAAAGCTCTCGTTCGTACGGCCTTCCAACGGCCTCAGGGTACGCAGTTCTAAACAGCCTTACATTCCACGCTGGTGTGCCCCCAATTAGGAATTTGGGCTCTTCTGTGAGACACCAATGTGCGTCCCGAATGAAACCGGGGGGCTCCCCCAGGACGTCTGCGTACGGCAGTCGGTTGCCAGCTGTTTACTTCCAGCCGGAGAAAGAAAAAGAGGACAGCTTTCCCAGGCACAATTCTGGACGCTTGGGACCCTCCAGAGTCACCAAAGCCTAAACTTCGCACGGCCTGGGGAACGCTCTTCCACCTGTCCAGCAATCCCCACGTCAAAACCTTTCTCAGCAGAGGCAGGCACTCTCTCCCTTGTACTAGATAGCTCGGCAGAGCCTTCCGAGAAACATGCTGCGTCATTCAGCTTGAACGTGGGACGCGGAGGGGAGAGGACGCTTTCTCCCCGTTTGGAGGCGCCTTGCGCGTGGCTTCAAAGCTGCCTGAACAGCACCAGCGGCCCGACGTCTCTGCACGGCAGGATTGTCGTTGTGGGCCGAGGCTGCGTGTTCTCTCAAAGCGAAAACCGTGCTGGCAATACCTTTCTAGA